>NC_053112.1:29623747-29653747 GCF_010015445.1 Perca fluviatilis | reverse complement strand
GGAAAAGCATACAGCTATGCAAAACATGGTTGGTCAAAGTCAAGTAGGAAGCCAATATGCAAACTGTGGTGGATGTTTGTGCTTGTTGCATTTTATTGGTTCTGCGTTCCATGATCTTGCAATCGCTCTGGTGAGTACAACGTTATCATAACTGATGGAATTGCGATGGAATACAAAAGTACAAAGTTGTAATAAAATGTAGTATTCCTTTAACGTTTATTTTCCGATGGTTCGACTCCATGGTCATTTTCAAGCTATAGTTTATGGTGGTGTTGCACTATTTTTGTTTTTGTGTGCACCCTCTGTTTGTGCCCAACTTTGTCTACTATCTCATGTTCCCTCCAGCATTTGATAGTCTTGGTTGGAGTCCAGCGTTGTTGGAGTGGGGGTGCTGGAGGTGTGGTGGGGTTGACCGGCGTCATTCTGTGATGAGCTTGTTCTGGTAAAAGGGTAATTGCTTCAAAGGGAATCAGACCGCCGAGAACGAGGCTGCGACCAGCGAGAGGTAGGGCTTGACTCCTCCGTGAGAGCACTTGACACCACCTCCCCGTCCATCCATCCTGCACACCCTGCACCGCTCTCACCTATAGCTTCTAACTCATGCATGCCCAATGCCATTGCCATCACTGCCTCTTCTTTTTTTCCCCGCAGTCTTACTCTGCCCTCCTCCTTCCTCCCCTCCTTCAAAGCACCACTCGGCAGCCTCTTCAGAAATTACAATCGCTCAGGGTTTAGGCAATTTGACCAAATGCAGGGCCTGTATGTAAGGATTGGGAAGGGGAGGAGGGGGCGGTTAGGACTGCAGGGTGAGCCTTGGGGGGGATTGGAATGAAATTACCAATTCAATGGCTGAAGCACCGCACGACAGTGGCAAACCATGGACATAAAATGAGGATTATCCGATTTTAGGAGGGGGCGAAAAGTGCCACAAAGAGTCTCAAGTCCACGAGAGCTAACGCCCCCATGTTTGCTTTGACAATTGTCTAAACCAAAATAGGATGTTTTTGCCAAAACTTATTGTTTTGATGAAAAACATAAGATATTTGTGAGAATAATGTTCTTTTTTAGCATCTTATTCATCTTCAAATCACGGTTTATCATTGTTGTTGACTTGTTATGGAGAATAGGGTTGGGCGATGTCCCCTAAATTGGCAGTTGACGATGTTTACAGTAAAACATCGTGATGGACAATGATATCGTCGCCGGGGGAGGGTGGTAGCTCATATCTCTTTACATAAATATTTTTTTCTACTACTATGGGCCAACAGTTAACATAGAAACGATTAGACATACATTTAAATGCCCTCTGTAAATGGTGCCCTGCTGGTAGGTTTTACAACTTGACCTACTTTCAGTTAAGTACGGTGCAGTAAAATCAATCAGATCTCCATGATCTGTGTAACGACAGTACAGTGGGACGTTTGCCTTCAACAGAGCGACAGTAATAACCTAATATACCATCATTACTGATAGGGATGCACCGAATATTTGGCCACCGAAATTTTTTGGCCGAAAATGGCCCAAAAGGGCATTTTTGGTTTTCGGCCGAAATACTTTTATCACCGAAACAATACGGCCGAAATGTTGTTATGACGCAAACAGAAACCGCGACCTGCACGTGTGTCAGTACCCGATCCGTTCCACCTGCAAAGCGTCTCCTGAGCAAAGAGGTTGAGACGGACCACGGAGTGAAAACAATGAAAAGTACGCTCTTAGAGTCTGTCAGCACACGTTTCACTGAGATCTGTTCGGATCCTCTGCACTTCATCGCGACTGTACTAGATCCGCGTTATAAAGACCATTACGTAGGAAATAAAGCAGGGCACACGCGAAATGATCCAGGCGCGATGGATGCGGGAGAACCGCGTAGGAGACGAGACGGCGCGCACGGAGCAGCGCCAGCGCAGGAGGAGATCAGAGCGCAGAAAAAAAAGACTCGTCTCTCTCTGCACCAGATGAGGGGCATGCACCCTCGTTGTCTGATATGTTCAGTGAAATCCTGCAAGAAAGTGCCTCAAATAATAATAGTAATAATAATAATAATAATAATAATAATAATAATACTACTAGGTAAGCTTTTCTGTTCTTAGGCTACTATATACTGTATGTGACTATCAGATTGTAGCGATATTTCTGCTAGATATTATTTTAAATAAACTTTATTAATTTATACAATTGCAATGCCTTGATTTTAGTAAAGTTAGTACACAGTCATAGTCATAAATGCAATGGTACTAATAATTGGCATAATTTCTTGGTTTCCTCTTTTTCGGTTTGGGGCCAAGAATTTTCATTTCGGTGCATCCCTAATTACTGAGTTTAAACTACATTCTCGGTTATGTTTGCACTGAATAATGCATTCAATAAACAGAAACATAACTCTTGCAGCGCACATGAACATGCGCAATATTAGCTCACACATAAAATAGCACCCTCGTGAATTAGCCTACTGTTGCTAACGTACATTCATAAATCCTGCATAACATCGTCCCGTACCTACAGGACCTCAGACCTACTTATTGATGCACGCACAGAGTAGTGTCGACAAACTTAGGCCAATGAGGGCAGAAAGGAAAGTGTGATAGCGTTCCACTTTTAACGCTTTTTTCTCTCTCACTCGAGACCGCGGTGTCCAACGTTACTAGAAGGTAGAGCGAGAGACAACTGACAGAGAGAGAGAGAGAGAGAGAATGTATCACTACAGCCAATCCAGTCTGCTCAAAGCGATGGTCTTTTTCACAAATAGGTTGCACGTAAAGGGGGAAAAAGTAGCTTCCACTTAAGGAGCCCTATGTCTTGTCTTTGTGTCTTTGCTAGTTTAAGAACGACGCACTTGTCAATTTCCCGTTCAGCGCCCGCAACTAGGATTAGTGTGTTTGACCGGGTGGGGGGGCGTGGCATCACGATGGTGGCTCTCCATCGTGATGTCGGCCAGCCATCACGATGGACGATGATATCGTCCATCGGCACAACCCTAATGGAGAAGTGAGTGGGCAGAGAAAAAAATATTTCTTTAATACATCTTTCTGGCTGATGACATTTGCTCATTTCACGACAAAATACAAAACAAAGATACAGCTAATTTTATACACTGCCTTCCTACGTGAACAAAGACTTTTCCACAATTTAAAAATGATGGCGATAACAGGCAAGCGTAAGATGACTTTGAATTCTAAGATAAAGGCCGATTTTACAGTGTTAAAAAACACTGGATCCAATTCCATGCAAAGAAACGTAATACAGAGAACCATGGGTCATAAATGCCTCGAGGAAAACTCCTCCCCTGTGTCATTTGAAAAACACTGGAGAAGGTATTCAGCAAGCACTGCCTGCTCTAAGGAAAATACCTGATTTCCCACTCCATCATGGGCTGATCGGTAGGCTTTAGGCTGACAGTCCATTTCAGAGTTTTCTATCTCACTTTGGTAAAGTATGAGACCAGAAAGGAAAAATGTATCAATCACATATGTGCAACAGCATCGCAGTATACTAATTTGTGCTGATTATTTGAGGAAGATCACAGCTATTCTTGCAACCTTTGCCTCAGATTTACTGTCTTTACGCTCTCTTTACATCGTCTCTGACTTAAAACCAGCTCTCGTAGAGCCCAGCGTTGTCTAAAAGCACCAAGCAACGCCTAAATACATTTCCGTCACTTGTCAAGGTAAAGTGTGACAGCCTGATGAGGCCGACCGTCGCACCTTGATGACAAGCCTCACAGTTCGGATGACGTGAAAAACAAGCATAAGCTAATCCTGATGCAAACCAGTGAATTTGATGAATCACAATCATTCTCCGCGCGGTGATGAATAGCGATGATGCTAACTACGACCATTCATCAACCCCGCCATCAGTTATCCTAAGGTGGCTTAATGTTTCATCCACTCAGACCTCAGAGAGAGCGGACAGCCATCCCTCATCACAGCCGACTGGGAGAGCTCCAAACACATTTCAATCTTGTCCTGTCATCTAGCCCTCAGGCGCAGACACCCTTCCTCAAAAATCATCATTTTTATCAGCCCCAGTAAACCTTGGACCCTGGACAGCACTGAAAATGCAGATTTTTATGGAGCAGAGGAAAAAAAATAAAAATAAAATCAGTCCAGCTGAGTGAGCCTCGCCTGTTTGTTTATGTGTACGTTTTTTTGTGTATTTTTGGTGGGAGCAGTAATGGAGACAGCCAAGATGGGGCTGAAGGGGTAGCTGCAATGACAGGAGCTCTTTCAGTGTGTTGGTTACAGTAAATTATCATTCGAGCTGCGCTGCACGTTTAGCACTTTGCGATTGGGTTCAGCAGAGGCCTCGCCCAGACTGTCCCTGGGGGAAACGTCTGCAGCAGTACAGCGGCATGATGGGCGGGACCGGGCTGTCAAAATTAGATAATAAAGCACCGCGGCGCTGGCGGATAAATGCGTGTGAGAGGGCATCCATCTTGCAAGCGTGTTGCTGAAGAGGATGCTGCTAAATGACAGGGAGATGCGTCGTGTGTGTGTGTGTGTGTGTGTGTGTGTGTGTGTGTGTGTGTGTGTGTGTGTGTGTGAACCAATGGGAAAGCAACTTTTCTTTGCAGCTCAGCTAAGCCCTCTATAGGATCTCATATGGAATTATGATTCAAGTGTTTATGAAGAAAGGAAGGAGGACAAGAAAGGCAAGGAGGGAGAAAAGATGTAGAACAGGAGGACCAAGGAGGTGGATGAGAAGAAAAAGAAAGACAAGGGAAGAGTGACATGGAGAGAAAAAAAAAAAAAAAAAAAAAAAAAAAAAAAAAAAAAAGAGAGAGAGAGAGAGAGAGAGATGGCAGAAGGAAATTAAATGTCGGCCGGGCACTTAACCTTTCCCTAATAATGTGTGGCCTGCTGAACCAGCAGAGTCCTGATGTTTTATCAATACTGCTAATTAATGTGCAGCTGACATATTTTTGACAGTATTTATACAATATGGCTGAGTAATGCAATCAATAATATCCATATTCATATTCCATATCATTCTCCCTTTAAAATGTGCATGCACTTTACCGTTTCAGCAGTTGTGGTAAAGTTCCTGTAAAGTACGGTGATATTCTATATTTTTCTTATTGTCCAAGTACCATGAAAAGACCAAAACCAATTGATCCAACTAACTATTACTGTCTGTGTAGCTAAGGTCTTAGCTTGTCCACTTATTCCTCTGTGCTATAGACCTCAATTGAAACCATAGACAACACATCAACGAGCTACCATGTTGCACTGAAGGATATGTTCCATCATTACAATTACCAACAGTTGTTTATTTTGAGTCAATCCCACATACAACTAGCCTGGTCCTACCAGACTCTCGTACATTTCATTTGTACACAGAGTCTGGCCACTCTCCACTGACAAGTGTTAACTTCCTTGAAGGCGGGTACTCTGTTGAAGTTTAAAACTATTGGATCTGCCCAGAGCCACACAGGATTGTTCTTGCTCGGGCTTTAACTTGTGGATATTCGGCAGCGTTGCCACAACGGACCGAATGGCTTTGCTCGCATCTTTCTAGTGGACGTCCTCAACGTCATCGTTCTCAGCAACTCCCTCTGTTCGCTGATTGGACCACCAAATATTTGCCAAGAAAACCCAAGAATATACTGTGAACCCAGACAGAGTACTGAAGGGAAATGAAAATTGAGCAGAAGTACGTAGGAGGCCGGAGCCAGGCTAACATACACCAGCATGGGGCTTTAAATCTCTCATATAAAAAGGCAGGAATTGGGCGGGTTTGTCTCTTTTTGACCCTTTGCTGCATGTCATTCCCTCTCTCTCTCTCTCCCCCCTTTCAAAGGCTTAAAAATGCCCCAAAAAATAATCTTAAAAAAATTAAATAAATAAAATGCAGGAATAATTTTGAAGTCTGTCTGGTTCTCCGGTTATCTGACCCGCATGCGCAAAAGACGTCACATGCAGCACGCTGTCGCTTAATGCTAGGTTCGAAATCATCCAACCTTAAACTGAAAATCAAATCGTATGGGCAAAAAATATTCATGTAAGACAGTGGTTCACGTTTATGTTGTGTTTAAACCCCTTACCGCTAGATGGCTATGCTGAGACGCACCACTAGTGTCCTTGCCTAACAGTGCCTAAAGCTAGAAGCTTACAATGTAGCTATGGCTGAACTTTGGCCTACTTTAGCATATAAAAATTAGATATTCTGTGTACTGAATTGTTTACCTAAAGTAAACTTCTTTGACTTTTATGAACATCATAGTTAGTTAATTTTTCTAAAATGATACTTAAAAAAAAATCCCGCCTTACGCACAGTATCGGAATATATTGCAATATACTGAATCGTGACCCATGTATCGTGATACGTATCGTATCGCCAGATTCTTGCTAATACACAGCCCTACTAGCAGGGCTGAAAAACAATCAATCGCGTCGTATTTGGCGACCATTCCCCCATATGAAAAGTGAATGTGATCGTAGTCACAGCTTTTACATTATTTGCATTTACATTACTAACTTATACTGTTTTGTTAAGGCAGATAAAGCATGTTTGCAAAGTTAAATGTTTACATTTAGAGGTTATTCAATATATTCTTTTATCACAAAATATATTCTAAACCAAGCC
The DNA here is from genome assembly GCF_010015445.1 of Perca fluviatilis. Classification (NCBI taxonomy): domain Eukaryota; kingdom Metazoa; phylum Chordata; class Actinopteri; order Perciformes; family Percidae; genus Perca; species Perca fluviatilis. The sequence goes on along the minus strand of NC_053112.1, from coordinate 29,647,165 downwards.
ATGTTTGAACAGTTAAATGTTACATTATGTTATTCTATTTTTTTATGTTAATAAACTATATTCTAAAGTTTAACTAATAAACCCTCTGGTTTCTTCAGGCTTCAGTCATCAGGATACTCTTCAAACTGGCAGCGTTATCAAATTATATAGTGATTGTTCAATTTGTGTTTCTTTGTTCTGTGCGCCATATGACATTACCTGTCACACGTTGTGGATAAAAACAAAAATAAAAAATGTATCACAAAAAAATGTATATATAGTGATAAATATCAATATTGATCAATATGGAAAAGATTATCCTGATCATATTTTTTTCCATCTCGCCCAGCCCTACATTAGCGCCACCACAAACCCGCGGCCCGCTGTTGGTGTGGGAATTAGCTACGATCGCTGACATTATCGTTTGCTACAGCAGACCTCCACATTAAGTTAAGTTAACTTTAACCAGCCCGGTTCTACTGTATGTCAAAAAAACAATGGCAGAGAGAAATCGACGTAACATAATTGCTGTTTGGGAGTTCCAGGTGAACTCATGGAAGACATTACTGTATGCTAGCTGTGTGGTAATGCCATGTATCGGAGCAGTGGGCTCTGGGTCCTTCCCATCAGCCACCACCACAAATAGACTAATTCTGTGGGAAACACTGCTAGTTGTGCTCTTCAGATTTATTTGTGTAAATAGAACCGGTCTTTATAGTGCTTTGCATGTATCTAGTCCAGAGAGACACTTTACAAATAGAAATATCTCTCATTTTATCATCCGTCGTTCATTCTCCTTGGTGTACATTGTGCGTGCCATTGTGAGCGGCACTGCTGCTTCTTGATTAATGGCTTTTTCAGAAAGGTGCTGCTAATGGCTCTTTAATTGCTCAGACTTCCTCTCCAAGCTTCCACGATTTCTACTCCTGTTCCTTATGCTGCAGGAAATAGGCAGTTTATATGGCATGGGGGAAAAATTGTTTTCTATGATGCTTCTCTTGGCCAGGTACGCTCTTATGTTGAAGTGTTAATAACTTGTGAAGAGGCTTGTCGGGGACAGAGTACTGAAACCATTCTTCATGATGCTTGTGGTCATCCTGGTGAAGAGATTGGTGTCTTTTATACAAGTTCTTACAGTATTTGAGGGTCATATTTTACAGCTTATGAATCACACAAACTTAGGGCTGCACGATTATGGCCAAAATGATAATCACGATTATTTTGATCAATATTGAGATCACGATTAATTATCACGATTATTTGTTGATTTTAGCCAAAACAAAATTTTATTGTCACATAATTATATAATTATAACTGCTTTTACATCCATATTGTGCTACATTCCTACTAATACATCCATATTGTGCTACATTCCTACTAATACATCCATATTGTGCTACATTCCTCCTTTATTGAAGGATACTGTGAAGGAGTATGCCATTTCAGCTGTTGTGCGACCGCTTTCCACACATGCATGTTTGCCGTGAAAGATACAGGCAACGCAATTTTCTGTTCACGTTAACGGCGCATGTGGTGCCTGGTATCTACCAGACGAAATAGCTACACGGATTTCTGTGGCTCATTACACTGCCACTTACATGTCTGCGTTGCGCTCTGATGCTCCGAAACCCACGTTAAAGGCAACATAAAAATCGCTGAATGTCACGCTAGTAAACACTAATAACACTAATAACACGTTACACAATGCTGACTGCTAAACAGTGTAGTGTGTCTGTATTTCACTGTAGGTTTCCAACAGCGGGACGTCCAACAGTCTGCTGCTAAAGCTATGAGCTAAAAGACACTAGCACTGGTCACTGCTGTTGTCTGAAAAACAACACAGACGGGACAAAACGTTGCGTTTACTGGTAAACTGGTAAACATCGTGACCGGCTTATGATGACCGACTGCTACCTGTTGTGGGATATTCCTCACGTTACTCTGTCCTCTGTGACATCTAGAAGCTGCGCGGTGCAGGCAGGGAACAGCTCTGATTGGCTCATGGAGACATGTGATCAAACAGTGGTTTATGGAGCGCTAGATTGGCTTTGCAAAAACTGTTCTATGAACGGAATGACGCATTTTAAATATCGCTCGATCACGCAAATTTGATCGTGGGAAGCCAAAATCGTGATCGTGATTAAAATTCGATTAATTGTGCAGCCCTACACAAACTGTACACTATATTCAGAGGAGAAGCATATTTGTATGCTGTTGTCAAAAGAAGGTTCACAAACTCATATTTCCACTAAGCAGAGCTCAAAAACAAAACACACAGTCATGTATGTCCACCAACACACACGGACACACTGAAGTGATTTTGTGAAAGCCCAGCCCTCTGGCCAGTAGGAACCCTGTATCTGTGCCCAAGTTTAGAGGGGAATATGCAGCAGGCCCTTTGTTGTGTTTTTCACCGCAAAGTTTATCTTATCTGGAGGTCCATTGCTGTCATAAAGCAGAGAGCAGGGAGAAGCATTGCAGGGCATGCCGGTCATCTATCACCAGTGCACAGGCTCAAACTGTGGCTACCACCTGCATAGAAGTAAATGCAACAATAGAACCAGCTTTTACAAACATTTGCTGGTATTTAAAGTGTACCATTAGCCACACAAGGCAGCATGCATCTTGCAGACACAACAGCAGGGCGGGCAACAATCAACCAAAAAAGAAATTATACGAGACATCAACCATTAGGGAAAAATATCTGTCATGTAACGTGCTAATCTTCAGGTTTTGCAGCACGTAGCAGCATCATTCAGCCTCCTCTGCTGGTATTGACTGCAACGTAGAGAGATATTGGAAATCATTTATATTGAGGCTTGTGGTATCAGGTTTATACAACTTCTGCGAAGAAGCTCAGTGAGCATTCAGACATGTTAGGGGCCCCATCATAATCTGGACAGACTAATTAATACTGCTCCATATTCCAAGATGATTATGAACATTTTATTTGCCATCTGTAACAATTTCTGCTGCATTCATACTGACAATTTAGTGTTAACCTTTTCCATTCCACTTTTCCACTCAATTTAAAAACATTTTTTTAAATAAAATGAAATTATGTGTCCGAATAAAAAGGAGAGTATGTTCATGTACATAATCTAAAATTGTGTGCATACATGTCTGTAAATGCAAGAAATAAAACCCAGAGGTCCAAGCACGCTGAACAGCTCTCCATTAGTGACCTTAGGAAACAAGTCAGCTGTAGTTCTGGGTGTAAGAGAGACACACTAATGCCCCTTTTCCACTGCATGGTTCTGCTCACCCTGACTCTACTGGACTTGTTTTTTGTTTTTGTTTTCCATTAGAATCGTTGTGGATAGGAGGTGGCACCTGGCACTATTTTTGGTCCCACCTCTTTAGAGGTATCAAATGAGCTCAGCCGATAGTAGAAGGTGGAGTTAAACATTGACAAGTCAGAGATAATCGTCAATAGCGCGACACAAGACATCTTGCACAAACTCGTGATTTTTTTAAATAGCCAGGCTACCGTCAATAGCGCAATTTCTTTTATTCACTCGACCCAGATTTTTTATTTAAATGGCAGCCTGCAAAACTACGCTGTTCACTACATCGTACAGTTGAGTCAGCCGTTCCTCCGTTTGGTTGCTGATAAAAGGATTCAGCGAGTGTTCGCGTTGAAGATGATGTCACAGCGCTTTCACGCGGTGTCACTATGGTGATCAGCTGAGAATCCCGCCTACACTGAGGGAAACAAAGCAAAAAGTACTGGTACTAAAAAGGTATGTTGAGTCAAGCGGTACCATACAGTAGACCACAGCATAAAAGGAATAAAAGTGTGGCTGTAGATCTACTTTTTAATGTACTTTTTCAGAGGGCACTCTGCCAAAGCATTGATGAACATGAAAATTGTTAAATATTAAAAGACATTACAGATTACATTACAATACACTGCGATGACACACATCTGGTTAGCTGATCGGGTTAGTTGTTCATTTTAAGAGACCTGCCTTATTTTCTCATTTGTATGTTTATTATCGCTCTTTAGCTAAAGACTTTCTTATCCGATTACTCAATTAATTGATGCAATAATCCGTAGGATACTTGACTACTAAAATAATTGATAGCTGCAGCCCTAGCGTTAAGTTACGGTAGTCATGCTTTTATCAAAAGGAAGCTGTTTTACAGGTTAATCATCACATTGATTAACAAGATGTTACATTAAAAGCCAAGTTTTTAAAAAAGCACAGCCTCCTCATTCATTTCAATGAGGCCACTCAATGGAACAGCCACGTTCCTAACTCACAGGGCTTCAGCAAAGAAATGCAGGATCCAGCACCAATCAAACATGTGCAAGCACACCTTCCAGGTGGATTACTTTGCCAATGTCATTTAACAAATGATTGAAAAGATCGGGGGTGAAAATTTTTTTTAATAATTTTCCAGAGTTGTAATGTGGCGAGAACTCAGTCAGCAGGGAGTTGGGTTGGGAACCGGAGGGTCGCTGGTTTCAAGTCCCCATATGGACCAAAGTATGGTGGTGGACTGGTAGCTGGAGAGGTGCCAGTTTCCCTCCTGGGCACTGCCAAGGTGCTCTTGAGCAAGGCACCAAACCCCCAACTGCTCGGGGCACGTTTCCATGGGCAGCCCCATCACTCTGATGTCTCCATTAGTGCATGTGTGTGTAATTCAGGCCTGTGTGTGAGTGAAAACATTGTAATTTCCCCCTGTGGGATTAATAAAGTATACATTATTATTATTATTATTATTATTATTATTATTATTATTATTTTCTCAAAGTGTTCCAACCAAAGTGTTCCAAACCACTGTGCAACTTATTGATGAATAAGTCTACTGAACTTTCTGGATTGTACTGTATTTTATCGTCTCTCCTTCAGTAACACGCACGCCCTAATGTGAATGCTTAGTTTGACAACAAAACAATAAGAAGTAGATATTGTTAATTCAAAAAAAACATCTAACTGGCAAAATAAGTCCGTACAGTTTGGTCAGGCACAATTCCACTCAAATAAGTGACTTTCAACATCAATCTTACCGTCACATGGCAAAATGCTTTGGTTTGACAAAATACCGGTGTAAAGTTGTAGATCTAAGTATTTCCTTATGCATTTATAAATTTAACATAAGTAACATCTTTCAAACTATTTGTTCTAATAATATGTTTCAAACTGTCTTGACTGTGTATAGAAAAGATTAGAAACCATTAACAACATCTAGTACTTTGTGAGCAACCACAGCCCTGTAAAATAAGAGGGACGGGCAACAAATCCTCTATTTTTCAGTGGCCACAATGCCGGTGGTCGTTCATTTCTCCATTTCCATCTTTTTTTTTTTGTAACAAGGAAGGTTCGGGTGGGCATATCGTTAATAACGGAATAGTGATTCATCATTTAATTATGATTTGACAAATGCTCGCGCCTTCCCCATTCTCGTCATCCTCCTCCCTTTCAATTCTCCGCTCTGCCAAACTGTCACGCACTCCCCCCGTGGGATTAATTCGAGCTGTCTGTCTTTGTGAGGCTGCCGGCGCTCTCGGGGCGGCGGGTGCACGACACTGTCAATGAACAGAGAGCCTGACACTTCCAGGGAGCCGCACACAGACGCACGCTCCCCGTTCCCCTTGTTATTGTTTTCACCTTAACCCCTTCCTGCTTGCTTCCCTGCCTGCCTGCCTGCCTGAGTGTATGCACCTTTCTCCCCTCCTATATCCTCTCTCTCCTTTCTCCTGCTTTCTTCCCTGGCTTTCTTTTGCCTGTCTCTCTCTTTTCTGTCTTTCCTGTCTATCGCTCCCCATCCTCCCTCCCTCCCACCCACTCTCTCTCTCTCTCTCCTTCTCTCTCTCAACCCTTACAGAGAGAGGGACAGCAGCATCAGGAGGAAATATCACACAAAGGACACAGTGGTTGTAGCTCCAAATGGAAAGGCAGTGTGAACAGAATGGAGAAAAAGTAATATCAATCAATTAAAATGTTTATCTGCATGCATATAAAAGTTCAGAGAGAAATTATGTACATTTTAAGACTTGGTAACCAGCCACAGCATGCGCAGGATGGAAACTGAAAACATTTTCAACCACGTCAAGCCTCCTGGCGGCAAGTGATGCTAATGGGTGGCCATTAAAACAAGGCATGTTTGAGTTGAACTGGAGCGCCTGTGTAGCCAAATCCAGCAGGCCTTAGCCCCAGCTGGAGAGATAAGGTTTAATACCAGGCACAGGGCCCAGCCTTATCTCCCCTACTGATAGAGAGAGCACGGAGGAGAGGGGAGGGGAGGGGAGAAAACAAGAGGGACAAAAACAAGTGTCTTGCAGGGACCCTGGCTGGCTGGCTGCGTGAGTGCGTCCTCCCACCGTTGGCATAGAAACTAATCCACGTTCACATTTAGCACCTGACTCGTTTTTTTTCCAACTCTCTCTGTCTCTCTCTATGACCATGGTGCAGTGGGAGTTGGGGGAGGAGAGGGTGTCCGTGAGCTTTCTCCCTCTCATAATGAGGCCCGTAGGAGGGAGGGGAGGGGGAAGGAGGACAGTGAAGGAGGGGAGGGGGGAGCCGGCTGGGTGGCTGGTTGGCTGACACCCTTGGCCTGGAGGATCCAGCGGTGTCTCTCTGTAGGACACAAATATGCTCACACACACCTAGATCCTCACTGCTGCTGCTGTTTAACATCCTCTCGTTACACCACACCTGCAGGACTGCAGACGGTATTGGAGACCGTATTGATTGACCAGGCTAAACACACGTAAACTAGCTGCTGGGAATCAGGAATTGGTTCTGGCCAACGTTTGATTTTCCCCAGCGGTTTGTTAATCCTGTCATGTCATGACATTCATTACAACACACACCGGAAATTGTTGTCTAAGTACTCAACACTCTACTCTCAACCTCACTTCTCCTCTCATGCACACAAATGAACATCTAAAATGTGAAGTTGCACTTCAGCCTTATGTGACTTAAGTAAAATTGTTATACTTAAAGTAAAATACTATAGCCTAATTTGCTCCTACAGTGATGTACTCTGCACATTGCTTTTTTATCATTACAAATAACAGAGCAAAATTATGATCTTAAAATAGAAGATATACTGTCTCTTGCGTCACATAAATTATGAACAGACTTTTTTTTTTTTTCTGTCTCGGTCTTGACTGTCTCTCGTTTGGACTCGGTCTTAATTAGTCCCGGTCTTGAACTTGTCCTGGACTCGACAAAGGTGGACTTGACTACAGCCCTGAGGGGTCTCCTATTCACTAGTCTGGCTTACCGGATGTACAGGGCTGGGATAAAGCCTGACATCCAGGGCATGTCCCTCCCCTTTTGCTATCTCCGCTAACTATTTTGCAAGAGCACCGACGCTACAAGCCCGAAGGTTTTTTTTCCCCTTATCCAAGAACAGATAAGCGGTGTAGCTAGACCATACTCCAGCACTGACACAGCACTGTGGAGATCGGTCTGGCAATACAAGACTACGTATTCACTGATGAGGCTAGGCCTACTTGTATGTAACTCCAGTTATTTAAGTACATGAGTAGATCACTGGCCCTCTATATAATTAAATAAAGACACACATAATTTAAGCATGAATACATACTGATTGTGTCCAATACATCAGCAGGATTTCAATCACAACATTTTATACTCGAGTCCTGAGAATTTTATAATTAATCTGCAGGCATATGCTTTTGTTTGTAGAGAAAGTGGACAATCCCAATTGTTGCTTTCTGCTACAGTGTCTTCTTTGATATTACTACTGGGAGGCATCAAAACATTTTTTAATTGGGTTGTAATCAAATTTCAAGAAGACTTGCATCACGCTATTTCTGACTCAAACTGACAAAAAATTTCTAGCATACAAACTGTTTAAAATTGGTGTTTTAAATCAATTTGTGTAATTGAACCAGCATTTAACTGTCACTGTTTTGATAGCCTGTCTCAAAGACATATTTCCAAGTGAACTCGTTAAGTTGCAATATGGCGCAAAGACGCCTACTTGACAACAACAGAATGCAACACTCGCGTAAACACAGACCAATTTCATGTTGTGTATATACGACTGCAAACATAAACTCATACACACACACACCGCCACAGCCTGATGGGCTTAGCAAGGTGTTTATTTTCTTCCCTTGACGTGGGTTACACTCTCACGTCACTCCGGCTTTTTTTTCTCCCCACAATGGTGCAGCTCCCCCCTCTCAGTCTCTCGCCGTGACATCAGTCAATGAGCTGGAAGAAGGAAGCGACGAGAAGAGGCAGCTGGAGCGCCATCTCGCTTTTACCCCCTACCTCTCTTTCAATTGTGTGTGTGTGTGTGTGTGTGTGTGTGTGTGTGTGTGTGTGTGTGTGTTGTGTGTGTGTGTGTGGTGTGTGTGCATGCTCGCACACACACACACACACACACACACACACACACACACACACACAATAGTCTCTTAAGGCTTTTGGAGGATGCCGTATGAGAGTGTGAGGTGCTTTTTCCGTGGCTGTCCTTCAACTCACCACTTACCTCTCAGAAGAGCTCTCCGCTTCTGCGCTGCCCATGTTACAGCCATTGTCCCTAATTAGGGATTCAGGACCCAAGCCCATTCAATTAATGTGCAGCCACAAGATTCACCCCACTCTTCACCCTTTCACCCCCTCCCCTGTAGCCCTAAAAAAGGCCTTTACAACTCCTTTCTGCAGCAGCAGCAGTTTAGAAGGGCTGAGGTAAAAAAGGACATTAGTGTTGAAAGTGTAACAGGAATGATTTTCGGTAAATTGGAAGGACCAAACTAGAGCTACTTTAGCAAACATCTGCCGTTACAAGATGTTAAATCCAAAAACTGTAAAAAATAAAATAAAATAAATAATAATAATATTCATGTCATCACTGAAGGCAAAAGGGTTACACAGTTACAATTACATCATCACCAAATATTCTTCTCTACCTGAACTGCAGGAGGATAATGACTTTTTCACATTTCTCTCAGTGCATGCTTATGACTCAATGAAGAGTCTCATGCAGTCGTGTATAAGGGCAACTGAAGCCATGAGACGATGGAAGCACAAAAGCTTAAAGACGAAATGGGCATTATGTCACCGGTTTAGGTACCTGGACTGGTTGGGAAAAAATTGGGCATGAGAATGCAAATACTGTACAGTCCCAGCCTTTCGCCTTCCAGCAAGGCACTGAACCCCCGGCGGTTCTGATGGAGCAGCTCAGTGGCCGACAGACTGCGCTCCTAGCTGATCACTGTGCTGTCTCGCTTTGGCCAGCTCTTACATTATGACATACCTCTCAAGTCTCACGCATTGGGCTTGAGACGCATTTCAACCTGTTCACAACGCTCACACGCCACACCTTGTATTTCTCACGCAGAGAATTTACCAGGATAACGCTAAGTTGCGCCGCTATTTTTTAAACAGTGGAACAGGTAGAGGAATCACGCCACGCACCAGCTGAGTGAGTGTGGATTTCAAGTTGCGGCTTTCATCGCCGTTTGTGACTTTGCCTAAGATTGAGTGACAAGTGTACTCGCCCTGTTGTTTATTTGGTTGCCATGACTTCGCGAGTGATGAAGTCCTGTCACTGTTCCAGTTGAGGGGAGAGAGCGCGGATGACAGTTCGCTCAAGTTCAGTAGAGCACACGGCTCTGTAAAGTCGTGTAATTATGACTTTATATACTACATGTACATAGCGGAAACCCTGTTGTGCGTCTGCCCTATTTCTGATACTGTGGTGGCAGAAATCAACATAGAGGAAACACTGGGTAGCTTTTGCGCCTATTATTATTATTATTATTATTATTATTATTATTATTATTATTATTATTATTATTATTATAGCTACATGTTGAATCGGCTGCAGGGCTACTCTGACAGTTTTATATTTTTATAAAGATACCCATTTTATAATAGGCCTACCCATAATACTTTTATAACAATATACATAATAATTTGGAATATTTTTTGTTTTTTCTTTCCTTTTATTTTTACCGCACAACCTCCTGGCCCCTCATTGTGAAAACCTTTGGCCTAGGCTATTTCATTATATTTTATCCAGACAATGCATAGTATTGTTTATTGCGCGGCCACACACACACACAGAAATGCTGAATTAAATAAACATTTTTTTATTTGTACGAATTTATGTGTCATTTATCAGATCAGACCCCCGTCCCCACCCAAGCCCCTGCTGCCAAAATCTCACTCTGAACTCTGTTCAAAACTTGAGAGCCCTGTTATGAAGACAAATAAACCTTTCAAAAAAGGTATAATAAAAGATTTCCTAAAGCCTTTTTGGGAGTAAACATCAACACTAGCACATCTACTCTTTCTTCCTTATTAAAAAATTCTGGATCTGGTCTTGCCCTGCCCACCATCGCTGGTTGCGCTCGGTTAAGACTTGTTTGGTGACTACATTCTAGCCGAGGTTGACCGGTAAAAGAGCAGCGCACATCAAGATGGCTAGAAATATTGGAGAGATTCAGCCAGAGGCCTACATGTTTGAGCCTCACACTGGGCTCAGACAGGAGGCGGCGGGGGAGCCCCGAGGCCAGCAGTCAGGGCACGTGTCATTTCCACGCTTTCAAGAAGTACCCAGAGACAGGGCATCAAGTGGCCTGCTCCTCATTTGCATAAAGTTGAGCTCCTTATTTCTAACCTAAATTTTAACTAACTAACTAAGTAAAAAAAAAAAATTCTAATCCGGGAGCAGACAGCCCACAAATGAAAGTGTTCGTACAATCAGGTGCAGCGATTGAAGCTGTCGGAAGGAGTATCATCAATAATGTGGATGTAATGACTTAAGTGGTTAAAGACAAATAACAGAGCAGCTAGAACAGTCAGGTATGTTCAAAAACGGACATCACTTTACACTTACACTATATTACAATATTACTAGGGCTGGGCAAGTTGACGCGTTATTATCGCGTTAACTCATTAAATAATTAAAAATTATTTTATCGCGCATTAACGCAGTTTTTATTATTTCTTTTATTATTGTAAAAGTCTGTTGCTCACAGGCTTTTACTTTGTAAAAGTCTGTTGCTGACTGCTGCCGCGCTTACAGGAACTGGAAAAGAAAAGAATTGGCGGATAAACAAACCAACAAACATGGAGAAGGGTACGGAACTTTTGCATGGCCATTTTCATTTTAAAGTTCTTCCAGACGGCACAGTAGACAGAACCAAAGTTATTTGTAACCACTGGAAAGTTGAATTTTCTTATCACCGGAGTACTTCCATTCTGAAATATCACCTAAGTACAATACACACCGTTGATACCAGCAAATCATTCAACGAAACAAACAGTGGTGCGTCGGCAGACTACGTTAGATGCAGCGTGTGGGAGAAGTATAGATAAACAAAGGCAAGAGAAGCTAAAAAATGCCATAGCGAAGTGGATAGCTACAGACTGCAGGCCCATTAGTGTTGGGGAGGACGTCGGTCTGAGAAACATTCTGAGAATCGCAACAAATGACGGCAGGTATGAGATTCCCTCGCACTATCACAAGAAGAATACACGAGTTGTATGAAAAGGAGGGGACTGCCAAAGCGACAACTTTACAACGTGTTACTCTCACTGGGGACTACTGGACATCACTGGGTGACCATAATACAGTTTTAATGCTATGATTGTGGCTCAGGATTTTGTGGGCAGTTTTATATATCTCAAACAGGATAACATGAATACCTCTTTTAAGTGAATGCACCGTCTGTGTTGTTTAATTCCGACAATGGCAGCTGCAAGTGAACGCACCGTCTGTGTTGTTTAATTCCGACGACGGCAGCTCCAAGTGAAAGCACCGTCTGTGTTGTTTAATTCCGACCATATAAACATACTGTATATCTATGAATTCCGACAACGGCAGCTGCTGCGCTGCAGAGCAGACTGTTACATCCCGCTGTTGAAGTCCTCCACAGTGAAATACAGTCACACTTTACACTGTTTAACGTTAGCTGTCAGCATTTTACCGGTGTTTAATCCAGCTGCTAGCTAAAGGTAGGCTAACGTTACATGCTGTCAGGTGTAGTGTAAAGTCAAGCACCGAAATGAGGCACCGAAACTTTCGTTCTTATTCGGTCTCGTTACTACCGTTTACGTCGGCACCGGTTCCCTATTGGCACCGAGTTTCGGTACCCAACCCTAGTGGAGGGGGACTTTAAAGACTTTCAGGCAGTGTAAAAGTGTTTGGCGAGAATAGAGCTGAGTGAAGACTGGATCATACTTCTAATATTTAGCAAAATACACTACAGCTGATATGTAACAATATAAATACAGATGACAGACAGTGGGCCTGGTGAGTTCCCTATGGTAGGCCGATCCAAACATAACTATTAGCCGAAATCTCACACCGCACATTATGTACACACTAAAATCTCGCCTCGCAGAGTCCGAGAAGAAACCTCCAACTGAATGATACTTATCTCTCTTCGGTGTCAAATGATTCAATTACTTACACTCACCCAGACAGGAAATTAGGGATTTTGTGTATGAAGTATTTTGCAGGGGTAGGAGGCGTGAACAGGCTTCTTAATGAAGCTGGCCTGTCTGAGTTTATAATGAAGATATCTGAGGAATGGGAGAATTATTGCCTAACCTGTAGACCTTTCAGTCATTTACAAACACATGAATGATCTCACCATGGGCAAAGGTAGTTAATCGTCTCAGGTATCCAAAAAAGAACAGAACTAATATGAATATTTATTTTTGTCAATGTAAAATACATTTACTTATTGGAAAAAAACATCCTCTGTTGTTACGACTAAAATTACTGGAATCTCGGTTCACTCCCCACCCCCCTTATTTAGTGGTCCATTAATCCGGACATATTTCCTATACTGCCTATTGATTTTTTTTATTTTTTTTTTTTTTTTTACACTGACCAAACAGTGATTACGAGCAACCCAAGTGCAAAAAAAAAACAATCAGTATCTGTATATGTTTTATTTGACTGATAACTGATAAAGTTAATTAATTACAAGGTGCGCTACTTTGGCTCTGCTATAGCTCTGTGTCTGTCCCTCTGCTTCAGTTTCACTCACCACTGAGTCTGACTCAATGTCCCGCCCACAACACTCATCGGACTATCCGTTACTGGGTATTATGTTGAAAGTTTCTAATTCATTAAAAAATTGCTTAAAGCATTTAAACAAAGTTTTGTGTTGGAGTTTGTAACATTCCAAAATCTTAATTTTGACTTAAAATTCATTTTCACTGTAAAAGCACATTGGTTCCAGATATCGGTTCTCGGTTTCATTAACTACAAGGGGTGTAACGGTACATGTATTTGTACCGGACCCTTTCAGTACAGGACTTTCGGAACGGTGCTAATGTACACCAAATAAAATTATTAGACTTGTTTTGCGTGCGGAACAATTGGGAGTTCCCACACAAACATATTAAGTGGCAGGCCACAAGTCTGTTCCACCCTGCACGTTGAGCGCTTGACACACACTTTGCCCACAGTACGATTATCCCAGCTGAGCCTCTCGCTAGCTAGCGTCATGGCTAATGTAGAGAAGCCAGAGCTTGAAGAACCTCTGTCATCATTAAGGTCTCGTGTTCGGAACACTTCAGTTTCCCAGTGAAATACAAAAACGGACAAAAACAAGTGGATAAGACGAAAGTAGCGTGCCGCTCATTAGCGATCTGGTAGGTTTCTGGCAACATGTCTAATTTTTTAACTCACTTGAAACGGCACTATGCGAATGTGAATATCACTGCTACGGGAAAAAAACGAGCGTAGTGCAAACGCAGCTCCCCTCGGCATTTAAACAGACTTTTGCTGGTAATTCAGATCGGGCCAAAGCAATAACAAATGCCATTGGTGTTTTTATGGCAGCAGATCTACGATCAGGTTTTAAACACATGGTGAAGGTGATTGACCCCGCTATGAAATTCCTTCTCGTCCACATTTTGGCCAGATAGTCATACCCCCCTAATTTGCTTACAATTCATTTAAAAGTTTGTTTGAAAAATCATAGACTGATTGTTATTTACAAAAGTTCATAATAATCAACAAGCACATTTTTGTTGCTTCTTTACTGCATTTGTTGAGAGCATTTTTTTCCCTTACCGTACCGAAAATGAACCGAACCGTGATTTCAAAACCAAGGTACATACCGAATCATGATTTTTGTGTACCGTTAGAGCCCTATTAACTAATAATAATAATAATAATAATAATAATAATAGGTATCGGCCTTGAAAAAACAGTATTGGTCGATGCCAAATTTTTTTACAACAGTTAATTGCTTTTAGCAGCGTCTCCAAAGTTAGGCTCAATTTGAAACTATAGAGACGAATAAGACCGAAGGATACTGGTAATCAGGGGGTCCCACGTTTGACTAGGGCTGGGCACCAAACGTCGATACTTTTATGGCACCGACCGAAAATACTCCGATCCTATGAGTATCGAAAAATTATTTATCTTTCGGTGCCAAATTTCAGCTCCAAAAGCGTCTGAGCGCGTAAGCGCAAGCTTATCTGTCCTCTCTGCACATTGACAGAGAGCGGAGCCCCGACACACACACGCAGAGGTGCGGACGGAGTAAATTCGAGCAAACTACGTCGGCTCTGCAGTTTTGTTGAAGTCACAGTGAGTCACGGCAATGCCCATAATGTGGTTTCAAGTGTGGTTACAGTTTTTCAAAACTTCACGAAGACAGTGTTTGCTGCGATATGGCAGTCACCAAGTTTATTGTTAAAGGTTTGTGTCATTATGCAGTTTACACTAAAAAGTCTTTGTCGTTTACATTGCTTTGAATTTTAGTTAGTTCAATATTAGCCTGTCCACAATGTCATTTGTTTATTTATTTATTATTTATAATATGTTCATGTTGTGGCTAAAAGGTTTCTCTTTTTTTGTTAATTTTGGCCAAGTTCGGATTGATACCAATCCTGAGTATCTGACTGGCGCACCCCTATCCAAAAGCAGAACCAGTTTTATTAATGTTGCTCTGAGTGAGCAGTATTACCAGAATTTTTTTGATTCTCAATTAAGGTGGAAAATAAAAGTTTTGAATGATGCCCAGCCCTACGTTTGGCTCTGGAAACCACTGGATCCGTCCCTGTACATGCTCAGTGAGAGTATTCACACATAGACAGCTGCCCAAAATACACATGACGGTCACTAATGTCACTACGCCAACAAATAGACAAATACTTATACTGTGTGTGTATAAAATAGATAGATAGATAGATAGATAGATAGATAGATAGATAGATAGATAGATAGATAGATAGATAGATAGATAGATAGATAGATAGATAGATAGATAGATAGATAGATAGATAGATAGATAGATACGCCATGGTGGAAAAGTGGTCTGGGATGCATGCCATGTAACCGCAAATTCACCGGTTTGTATCCAACAGGGGACCTTTGTTGCATCACCCAACTCTCCCACACATTTCCTGTCATCCTCTCTACTGTAAACTATCAAAAAAAAGGAATGCCCCCCAAAAAACTTAACGGAATATTTTCAGGAATAGTGGCATCCTTATAAGATTCAAAGGACAGATTTGGTATAGAACAAATATTTATTGGCGGTCTAAAAACTAAAATGAAAGTTTTATATCACATGATGCTGTCGTTTATTTGAGATTTGCCTTTCTAAATCCCTCTCTAAATAGTCAGCAACAAAATTGCAAAGTACCACGATGTATTATACAATGTGATGTCAAGTAAGTTTTACATTTGGCAGCTGACTGGAAACAGAGCCTTGAAACTGTGTTCAAGTAGAGAAATGTAAATGCAAATTGTATGCCACAATAAAGAAAAATAAAAGGAAAAAAGGTGTCCAAACTTAACTTTGCACTACATATTATGTTAGGACCATATGTTAACTTTAAAGGACAAATCCGGCGCAAAATGAACCTAGGGGTTAACAGAGTCGATGAACGCCGTGCTTGAGCTATGTTACTGGTTGCAAGGTGCTCGTCGTTCGACTGGTCGTGACTGTTTTCCCAAGATGCCGCCAGCCTGTATATGTGAACGGTACAGTCTTTATAAACTTTTTAATAAACTGTCTGTACACTTACAAAGTTCTCAATGCTTCGGTTTACATGTAGGGACCCTCATTATGCTACCGTGGAAGTGTGGTGCTATTTTGAGCCTTGTTAGTGGTATAGAAATAGCGATTTCTTATTTCTTTACCCGTGCCCCGACGACTAGCGTCGTAAGCTAATTAGCGGTTTGCGATAAAACTGGTCACATTCGATTAGCATGAAAACATATCCCAGAGAACAGTCGACTCTGTACACGTGGGTTATTAACCCCTAGGTTCATTTTGCGCCGGATTTGTCCTTTAAGTCCATCCACCATTCTGCATGCCGCATAGTATACAGTATAAAAACACCTTAAACTAATAGCTGTCCAGCTGATTTTGACCCTGAAACTGACACTGAGTACAGTCTAATGCCGATAATCATTGCTGCTGGTGTCATTATATTCTTCAGCTTTATTTATTTTCACCACAACTAGTGAAGGGCAATACCTTAATTCTAAGTGGAATATGTTTATCCTTCACAAATGTCAAACTGTTGTTGTCACAGTGCCATTGCTACAACGGACATGGTGTGTGGCAAGCAATTGGCCCATGGGCATATCAGACAAACCCACAGGCACGGAAACAGCCACGCATGCCCACACACATACAAACACACCTGTAAACATAAACCGTGCACTGGTATGTCACAAACCGTCTCCTCCTCTCATCACATCCATATACAGTACACATCTCTTCCTCCTTCCCTCCTCTCCCACCCCACCGCCCAATCCACAGGCAGAGCCTTGCCCGATGTTGGGGCCTGCGCGTGACAGTAATTGAGGGAAGCTGGCCGGAACAGTGTGAAGATGGGGGAGAAAAAAAAAGGGAAGCACAGGAGGAGAGAGAGATGAGAAGAGGAAGGGAGGGGGAAACCATTCATCTGAGACCCATGGATGTGGAATGGCATATTACAGGTCTAATGTGTAATTAGATAGATAGGGAATAAGGTCAGTGTGCTCTGAGAGGGGGAAATTGCTGTCGGCACAGTGCCATCTAGCGGTAGAAAGTTGTATTTAGATGCCTCATCATCAGGCTGACAGATGTGGAATGAATATGGATGAAATTAGAAGTTAACAATGATTTATGACATATTCTTCACCGTCTGCAAGAGGAATTTCTCTCGTGCGATTGTTTGCTTCTCAAACTGTGTGCAGGGTTGCTGTCACATGCGCTGCCAGACAATGAGGCATTTGTTCATTATCGTCATGTGAATGTTTCACTGTTGGCCAGCTGATTTACATCATTTTAAAACTGAAACTTTTTTTGTTTAAATAACATCCTGGAAAATTGCTTGGACAAGATGAAAGAAAATGGCAAACATGTTTACTACAGTTTATGAGGCAGACAGAGCCACACAAAGACAACAGATGGACAGGTAGACAGTGTCGTTGTACTGTATGCGGTCCATCTGCCTGCGTTCATGCATGTGTTTACATGTTTGCTATGGTAATGCTCCAGTCCCTAATGAGAGATCCATGCCTCCCCTCCCTGCTTCCTGACAACAGGTGTTTGGTCCAGACCTCTTGGAGACAGTCAGATCACATGACAGGAAGCTGCTAAAGCTCTTGGGCAACTTGTAAAAACAGAGACATTACCATCCTGGGGGCAGGGAAATATTCTATCCCTGCATTTACAAGCCCCATGTAAAACATGTTTGTGCAGATAATGTCCTGAAATGTGTGACATAGAATTCCTATCGGTGTGTACCATACAGGCATACTTTTTAATTTGCATCACAAGTGCCGTGTTTTCATGCTAAGAAGGTGAACATTTTCTAGTTTAGTGTGAGCCCTTCTAAAAAAGTAGATATGTATACTTACTTACACACTTCTACCACACCTGATGCATTCCCTCCAAAATAAAGATTTTGGTGAATTATCTATTGTATAGACAGACAGAGAAAATGGATGTTACACAGTTGAGTCAGAGAAAAAGTAAGTGTCATTCTAGTTAACCTGTGGTATAATGAACTTATTTAACTTCTTTTAGTACTTAAAGTTTTACTTTTCCCCCCACAAGTCAGCAATGATAATGTTACTTGCTTATAGCCTATATCACTTGTGTAAAGCGTGGTGATGATTTGAATGAAATACCAACAATTCTGATAATGGATTAATGGCTGAAGTCATTTGTCAATAGGGCTGTCACGATTTTGAATCGAAAATTGATTAGATTTTGGCTATCCAAATCAAAAGCAGGATCGGCGATTTCCCCAGTATTTTTTTCTCTCTCCACCCCCGCCTTCTTGCGCACATCCAAAGAAAAATACAACAGACACAGCGTCGCTTACCGACTGGTAGCATGCAGGTAAAGACACAGGGTAACGTTAGCTTTCCGGTAGCCTGCAGCTTGACGTTTCCAGATACCGTGGCCACTGCCGGAGTCGGCGATGACGGCAAAACAACAGAACTAATCCTCCTGCTTCCCTGAAGTCACCAACGTGGCAACATTTCCTGGTTCCAGATGATTAAATGTGAGGATTTGCTTCTTTTATATAATTATACATTGAATATCTTTAGATTTTGGACTGTTGGTTGACAAAACAACCAATCTGAAGATGTCACCTTGGGCTCTGGGAAATAATGATGGACATTTGAAAACAAAACAAAAAATCAAGTGACCAAAAAATAAGAAGTCATTAGTTGCAGTCCAGCTTGTGTGTCTGCATTGTTTTAAGCAATTTATCATTTGTGTTTGACCTGGGTTTGTTCTGAAGGATTTCATACTGAAACGTTATCTTATTAGAACTAAATTAACCCAAAAAATCTAATCATGTGTGGTGAAACGCAAAAAGTAATGGAAGAACTAAAAGAAAGAAAACAATTACTGCCAAAATTAATGCCGGACGGCTGGTTACTCTGCTGTCTAAAACACTCCCAAATCAAACCGCTCAGCATATTCACATGTAACTTACAAATGTGTGTGCATGAGTGTTGGTTTGTGTGTGTGCATGCGTATGTGTGCGCACACGTCCATGCCGGCACTGTCCTCTATCGTTCTATTACATGGGCCAGTGACTGCGCCATCTCTCCAGTTTCACCCCTCTGCTCTCCCAGACGTCTCATATTGCCCGGAGGGATGGTGTTGATGTGGGAGGCAAAAGAGGTGACTACACACATTATCTGTCTGAGAGCAGCTCAAACCGCATGGCCGCAGCCTCTATCTCTTCTCTGCTGACTTCAACATCTAACATTTGGTCCCAAAAATCTTACATTTCTTTGTTCACTGCTCACTGGCAATTGTTTTGATAGGCAATAACTGCGACAAAATGGGAGAAGGTGCAGTGCTGAGAGATAAATACACATACGTACACATATATCATACACACACACACACATACAAAGTATCTCAGCTGGCAGTCCGAAAATCGTGTTCAAAAAAAACAAAAAAAGGACTTTTGAGGACTATATTGCAAAAAACAACAAAAAAAAAAACATTTCACTACAAATCAACCAGGTGGCCTTGGTTTTATTTCAAATCAAGTCTGCCCCCTGGTGGTGACATGATAACTAAGCCACAAATCCAACTGGAGCAGTGCATTTTACAAAAGATAAGCTAAAGCAAAGTGATTAAAGGTGAAGGGGATTGTAAAATAATAATTCTGAGGACGATTGCCATTTAAAATGTAATCACTGTTATGTAAGGACATTTTACACTAATTAAAGTGGCAAAATGGCACGAAACTCATGAGTCATATTATCTTCATAGGCAATCTTTGAACTCAACATTGGCTAATCATGTGACCTTATTCTGTTTAGACAGGTAGGTTTCTCTTTCGGTTCATCTTGCAGGCCAAAAAAGATATACGTTATTATTACTAGTAACTTTAAATACAAAGGGGTTTTCAGGTGTGACAAAAGGATTTCATCCTGAGCTTCCGGTCACATCTTGGCATGTTTCTCTTAATTATCATTTAATATTATTCAAACTGTTTCAGCAACGATTGAGTCAATGGAAAAAAATAACGTACGGTGTTTGTCTCTTTATAAATCTCTTGTCGTCCCTTCCTCTGCATCCAACACTGTTTTTGCGGTAATAGGTCGGTCAGGATCAGACCACACTGTATCTCCTCTGAGTAATCGTCTCAAATCCATTCAGTAAACGCCCCCGCGCCCCCTAACCGATGCAAACACACAGGAAGTCAGCAAGCAGCAGTATGAGCAGAACTGGATTTCTCAGAGGCAGACCATTTTATGTGAACGTCATTCACAGAATGAAATTGACCTCACCAGTTTCACAATCGGCAGCAGAGTCCCAACTCCGATGGCGAGAAAAACAACAGGGCAGAGACGAGTGACCACGCCCTCAGCACAGAGCAAACACTTCGGCGGAAGCTCACCTTTTCATCAAAGCTGCATTTTAGCTCTCCATGCTCTGTTCTAAACACACTGGGTGTTCTTCGATATCTCTAATAAGAGGTGGGTATATGAATGCTGCCAAACACAAGTGCTAACAGAATTCTGATTTTCTATGAATTTTCTAACTAAACTTCCTGTGATACTAAAAGTCTGACATTTCAATCAAGCTGGTTCTCAACGGAGCATGAAGGCATTTTGACCACCCACACACACCACTGAGAGCGGACATGACTAGCTTTAGCCGGAACTCATTTAAGGGAAAGAGCTGATATGATGTAACAGTATACTGAAAAACCTGGCGATGCATCTGTACATCAGACTGTGGAAGAAAAAACGCTTATTCCATCTACTGCAAATTACATCAAGACTGCTCAATGTGGAGAACTGTAGGCATTGATTACAAGTTTGTTTTTATCCAACTTTACTGCATTGAATACATCAGTTAACACAAAATGATAACTCATAATAAATATCTCTCACTGAAGAACAGTGAGCTAGAACTTACACACAAAAAATGTGATATTAAGATCTCATGTTAATGAAGTGAAACTAATGTTGACGTGTTGAATCACCAATCACCTGGTGCTGTCCTGCTTAACAACTTGATTGCATTAAAAGGTGTGTATGCCCGAAAACTGACCTAAAGCAGGGGCACGACTTGGCAACTCTGCCACAAGAAGACACCCTGCGAGAGTCAATCAATCTTGTTTATCATCGCAAAAAGAATATAAAAGAAGTACAGTTTTCCATTTTGAAAAATAAAAATTGGTGGATGCATTTATGCTGAGAATGTGACAATATGAAAAAGACTCCATTAGGTCATAAATATGTCATAAAGCCACGGCTTTCGTTTGTGTAAGCATATCTTTAGGTGCTGCCTGTAATCACTGTCATAATAAGGACTAACGATGTCACCTCCTTGTTAATCATTAGCCAACCTTGGCCAACCTTGTAAGTACTCAAATGCTACCTTTATTACCCAGGCTGCAAGCACATGTTTTCATCCTGTCCACATCCTGGAAAAATAAACAGCTGTGAACTGACAATACAATACGTTTTAATATCTCCAGACAGAATAAAGGAACTAAAATCTGCTCAATATTAGCATGTGCCAGAACTTTGACCCCAGGCAGACACAACAGACTCATGGTTACAGAAAACTAAGTCAACTGTTGTAAAAAAAAAAAAAAAAAATGTGTATGTTAGCAATTTGACAACTAATTATTTCCCCTTTTTTATGTCTTATGTGTCTATCTATTTCAGCATGAGTGTGGAGGTGGCCCAGTGGCTCGAGACAGTCACACGTATGTGGGTGTGGTGGCTGCTCCGAGTGCATGTGACTGGCACAACAAGAAAACGGCAACGGAAGAAAAGCCTGAGTGCTCTCAGCTCCCTCCCTCCACGCTCTGCTCTCCATCTGCAGCCAAGTCGTAGAAAATCTGTTGCCTTATATGCCTCTGACACACTCACAAACGGCTTTTTGAAGAGTGTGTGTGTGTGTGTGTGTGTGTGTGTGTGTGTGTGTGTGTGTGTGTGTGTGTGTGTGTGTGTGTGTGTGTGTGTGTGTTGAAATGGGACCAAGGGTGGCGCACACATTACACTCGGCAGCTACTCTGAAACACTGGAATTTACACAATTTTCCGTGTGTGACAAGCAAATATGGCTGTCAAAACTATGAATTAATATGCGTTTGAAACTGTCACTACACGTTTATATTTACGAAAGAAGACTAGAAGCCATTTCAAAAAGCACCACTAAAAGGCAAGCTTTCAGCTTTTTTGTGGGTTCACACGAAAACAACTTTTTTTCGTTGGAAGTGAAAACACATTTCTAGTGACATTAGGAAGTAATGTGTCATGTCATCGTCTTACACCAAATGAGTGACAACATGTTAAATTGAAGAGGTTACGTAAAACCACTTCAGTTACCATAAGAGTATGATTCAGCATTTACCAAGAGGACGTCGTGCTTGACATTTGGTGCCCAAATGAACACCTCAATAGAAGCAGGAAAACATATGTCGTGTATAACAATAATCGCACTAACGTCCAGCGTGTCACAGTCATTTACACTCAGCATGTACACTGAATTTCAAGCTAATTTGCCACAAAGTATGCTAACATTGCTCTGAATTGTATGGGATGAATCTCTTATTTAGATATGAACAGCCTAAATTAAAATAAAATAAAAAACACAAAATTGCTTTGCCAGGAAGCCTTTCAATCTAATATGCTGTGGTGTTACTATTAAATATAAGATCACTTTCGGTTTGTAAATTGTCTTTAACATAATATTGCATTTCTGATCCA
Source organism: Perca fluviatilis (assembly GCF_010015445.1). Lineage (NCBI taxonomy): Eukaryota > Metazoa > Chordata > Actinopteri > Perciformes > Percidae > Perca > Perca fluviatilis. The sequence goes on along the minus strand of NC_053112.1, from coordinate 29,624,510 downwards.
GTATCTGGTAGAAATGTCAGTATTGTCTAAACAATAAAGAATCAAACGGACACTGGTTGAGTTTAAAGAAAAAAAGTGAGACAAAGCATTCCCTGATGTAGACTACATGTATGAGGCCACTTCTTGATTAACAACGGCAACACAGCTTTGCGAATATAAAGGAGTTGAGGAAAATATTCACTAAACAAGTGAGTTTAGTGTCATCAGCTTTACTGGCGAGACAGGAAAGATAAGTAAAGGAGGAAGAATTTGAGGCTTACTGCATATCAGGCTGAACTGAATGAATGGATCAATTATGTGGGTATTAAAAAGTAACCTCAAGTGGGAAAACAACCAGACAACCTCTGTCTGGTTGTTATCCCTCTACTCATGGAAAGTGTTCTGACAGGAGGACTTCAAAGCAAAAATACCATAACAAAGGCTTTATCAGCAATACAGTATACTGAATTGTGTGTGCTTAACCTAAGTCACGGTTTGTGATGTGCCTTTGATGTAATGTGAAGTCTGCAAATAGTGGAGGATGGGCTGGAGCAGTACGAAATTGTTATCGGACACCAGTAACATTGAACCTTAACAGGGAACTTCATTGGAACGTTGTGCAATTTAACCTCAACGGGAAGACCACTGATGCACCAAATATCCACACAAAAAAAAAGTGTGTATTAATCATTTTAATTGCCTAGGAAGTGTCAGGGTATGTAAAAACACAAATAACATCAGGCAGATGCAATACAAAATAGAACAATGTGAAAGGCCAGTGTGT
>NC_053112.1:29551247-29618747 GCF_010015445.1 Perca fluviatilis | reverse complement strand
TGCACGAAGAATTTGACTTTGGCGTACACATTGCACGAGTGTAAACCCGTGTTATTTGTACGCTTTTGAGTGAGACCGGGTTGGTCATTTAGCATACTGGAGGAGACTCATTGGCCCAATCCCAAAGTCCGGACTCACAGACTCACGGACTTTGGTGCGCGTTCTCGCGAAATTTGTAAGGGCTTAGGGTTGTCCCAATGTGGAATTTCAAAGGGCGTGAGGGTTTGAGTACACACTGACCGAGTCCTATCCGTGAGTCTGCATCGATGCAGACTTCACCAAAGGGAATTACCCACAGTTCAAAGCGTTGTGACGTTTACCGCGGAGACGATAGGGAAATCCGGAAATTACGAAGGTAAACAACAGCACGACACACGACCACGGAACGGACCAACCGGTTGTCCAGCTTGTAAAACAAGAGTTTGGAATCAGGTAGCTGTCTCCTGGGCCTTGGCCGTGTGGAAAGCAACAAACTTAAAATGAAAATTCCCAAACCGGCAAGTGTCAGCAACATCTTTGTTATTAAACGTCGCCAAGGTAACATGTGATCTGGTGAAGTGCTGTCCCGATCCCCTTTCTACCTATCTGAGCCCATGTGGCCTCACACACTCACTCACTTAGTACCTGAGATCAATTAAGTCTGTGAGTCCTTAGTCCTTAGTCCTCAGGGCTCACTTTGGGATTGGGCCATTGTATCCTCAGGAAAGGTAACTGTTGTCTCTGCTTTTTGGGGAACCATCCCCTGTTGGGCCAGACTTGATTAGAACAAAGGAAATGCATATCTCTGTAAACTTGAATAGAATCGGCACTACCATGATAAACGACCTTTGTCTGTGACCTGGAGTAAACCTGAAATTCAGAGGTGTGTCCTTAACCTGAGAGACAGGAATATAATTCGGAAACAGAGATGATTTCAGGACTGCGGACTGTGGCCTCACAAGGGAAGCATGTCTTGCAGTCCACTGCTGGCAGTGTTTTCATGTTTTATGTTTTGATTGTTTTTGTCATGTCGTTTTCATCATGCTGTTTTATTAAACCTTTTGCTTAACTTTCAATTCGACCCAAGCCTCTCCTTCCTCCTCAGAAATCAAACGAACACGTCTTTTAGATTTCTTAACAGTATTTCATGTATCAATATTACTACCAGAGCATTAACACAGGCTTGACTATATAGGCTCTAACACGCACTTGGCAGTCGTTAACTGTGATAAACTCTCAAGAGTTAAAAAAAATAAATAAATAAAAAATGACAGCTGACAGCTGAGATGTACAGATCTAAACAACAAAGCCAAAGGGGAAACCTACCAGACATAAACTAACACCATCAAGCAGTTAACCATTTCACATGTCCTCATGCAAGCAGATTAACTGAACCGCTCTTAATGCAAAGCCAACACATATGCTAGTGACAAATAATACAACAATATCATCTCTCAAGAGCCATTCACCGGCCATGGAGGGCATAGAATTAACGTTAGTGCTTTATCTTACCTTGGGTGGCTTGTGGGGAGACGCTGCCACATCGCAAGGCGCAGGCGGCGTGGCTTGGAGTTGAATATGGAGATGATTTCGGCCAGGTACATCAAGTTGTAAAAACGAGCGTTCGACATTGATGGCCGCTAGACGCCTGTCTCTCCACACTGCAAGATGTCATTGGAAGTTTGGCAATGACTATTATGAGTGAATTCGTATTATAACTGTCAAGTACATCCATGACCCAAGAACAGGTGAAATCTCCCTGGCGGTGAAGCCGAGTTTGCCTGAATTGTTGCGGGCGTGATGGTGGCAGTTTCTAGCCTGCTGTTTTTAGCTTCGTTTAAGCTAGCCAAATCCTCACCTGTTTCATGCAGTTCTTCCTCCTCCAACCGTGGTTTCTTTAAATATATTGCCATGGATATTTGCTTTAACATGTTATTTATATAACTTTTAAGCGGACTATTATTTATTTCACTCCAAAGCCTGAATATTTCCCAACAAAAGGCGAAGTACGCACACGGCACACAAACACAAACTTTTCCCACGCAACGGTCGGTCAAAGGTCAACCCCGCCCACGCTGGTATTACCATATGGGCAGAGCCATGTCTTTCTCTATCACTCTGTATATAGGTATTCCCTCTTATTATTACTTATTATTACCCCTTTTATATATGTCAATGGTATTACCATAGACAGTGTCGGTACACGATCCGTTCTGCACATGCGCAAGATAATACTGTTTAACCGAGGATACGACCTGCACGATCTGTTGCATTCTAGCCTATGGCTAGTCCTTATATGTCAATGGGCTAGCCTCCACCGGGAAGCTAACGTTAGTTTAGCTAACATCTAATTCGGCTAACCGCTAGCTGACTAGATTCTGTCTAAAAATAACGTTAATTCAAACTTAATGGGAGAAGCAGGCTACAGCTAAATTAAGACTTTACAGTAATAACAATAAAGACAAATATTGAGTGATTGTATTTTAAATGAGCACAAGTAAAGTAGAACTGACGTAACAGCTGTTATATATGTTAACGTTTATTTTCAAGTTTTATTTTGAGGGTCTTGTCGGTACACGATCCGTTCTGCCTGCACGATCCGTTCTGCACATGAGCGATCCATTCTGCACATGCGCAAAATGTTCGCGCATGCGCTGTTGTACGAGGATTTACGACACTGCACGATCTGTTCCAAATGTCTCAAAGAATTTCCATAGACCGGCTTTGAAATGTCTGTTCCACGCTTCCGGTCGACAGCCAAGCTAAAGTTAGTTTAGCTAACAGCTAATTTGGCTATCCGCTAGCTGAGACAGCATGTAATAACTTTAAAAGACCCTCAAAATAAAACTTGAAAATAAACGTTAACATATATAACAGCTGTTACGTCAGTTCTACTTTACTTGTGCTCATTTAAAATACAATCACTCAATATGTGTCTTTTTTGTTATTACTGTAAAGTCTTAATTTAGCTGTAGCCTGCTTTTCCCATTAAGTTTGACTTAACGTTATTTTAGACTGATCTAGCTGTCAGCTAGCGGTTAGCCGAATTAGCTGTTAGCTAAACTAACGTTAGCTTCCCGGTGGAGGCTAGCCATAGGCTAGCGTGGAACAGATCGTGCTGGTCGTATCCTCGGTAAAACAGTATTATCTCGCGCATGCGCAGAACGGATCGTTGTAAGAAATAAAAATAATCAGTCAAGCTGGCTGTTCTGTATGAGGATACAAATTATAGTTGAATAGTATTGTGTGTTTAGTGTGTTTAGTGGAAGAGCACTGTGATAGCTTAGTCATGCAAAATGAGAAAAGGATACTGTTGTACGTGCAGAAAGCAGCACTGTATGACGGTGGTCAGAAAGCAACAAGAGTGCAGCAACGAAGTTAATATCAGTTTGATATCAGTTTGACCATGAAAGTAAGTTACTTCTCAATCTGTGACGGACAACAGTGGCACATTGTTCTTTCTGACCATCAGCATAGTTAAAGTCTGCCTAACAACTGATGAAGAGGGCGTGTGCCAAAAGACTGGGACCAGTCTGTGCACCAACCAGGGGAGGCTAAATCTAAACCACGGTACTCCTCCAACTTTTAATAAACAAATCAAAATGCTCTTAGAGACTGATATATGAATTCATGTATAAGCCAGGAAGTTCAGTCTGATGAAAGAAGCCTGTGTGCCTGCTCAACTCAGACCCGTGTACACGTTTATGCTCTTATGATTTTACTTAAAAAAATACTTGTTAAACTTTTAAATCCTCTCCTTGCCTACTTAGTGGATTTTGAAACGCACAAATCGTGCAGGCAGAACGGATCGTGTACCGACAGGTCTTTTAAAGTTATTACATGCTGTCTCAGCTAGCTAGCGGTTAACCCAATTAGCTGTTAGCTAAACTAACGTTAGCTTGGCTGTCGACCGGAAGCGTGGAACAGATCGTGCAGTGTCGTAAGTCCTCGTACAACAGCACATGCGCGAACATTTTGCGTGTGCAGAACGGATCGTGCAGGCAGAACGGATCGTGTACCGACCTTATATACTGTCTGTGGTACCGACAGACAGTATATATTACAGACTTTTGATTAGCCGGAAGCGATATTATTTTCCCACTATGGCTACGCCAAGACCCGCCCTTCAATAGCATTCACACACTACTATTGGCCAGGCGTCCATGCTTTCATGTACAGGTCCTATCCCCTGACCAATCCCCTAACCCTAACCTTAACCACTCGAGGTGAAATGCCTAACCCCAACCAATCAAGCTGCTTTGTAGGGCGGGTCTTGGCGTGGCCATAGTGGGATTCGTAATTATGAATTTTGCTAGCCGGAATGTACTACTGACTTCACCAGAAAACAAACCAACATCTCAACAGTAATGGTTCCGGGCGCGCCTGGGTAATTCACCTAGTAGAGCTGTCGCCCATATGCAGAGGCTCAGACAGTTCTCGAAGCAGCGGCTAAGTCTAGGGTTCTAGTCCGACCTGTGACCATTTGCTGCATGTCTTCTCCATCTCTCTCCCCCCTTTTCTGTCTACAGTTGTCCTGTCTATTAGGCCTAAAGGCTAAAATGCCCCAAAATGTATCTTTAAAAAAAAAAAAACTGTGTGGTTCCGGAAGTAAAAATCCCATTGATTTTTCCCAAAGATTTTTGATTATCAGCCATAATGTCTAAACCATCCGAGGTAGACTGACCACGAGCTATGAGGTTGTGAAATGAAAGTTCCTGTTCCTGAAAAAACTAGAAGTCTGTAAGAAATCAACCTTGTTTTAAGAAAAACATGTTTTATCCATGGAAATGTTTACCGTACCCACAGAACTGGGAACACCGGCAAGAGCGAGCTTCTACCATTGAAGTCTATGATAGTTTCTGTACACAGTCTTGTACCTTTGCCTTTTCTGCCGTTTAAAAAATTATGTATATATATTTGTGCCAAACACATCAAATGTTTTATTTTTGATTCCTCTCGTAGCTGGTTGGTTTGGTTCCAGACATGAAACTCTTTATATAGGCTAAGCAATGGAACAAATGAATGGGGCAAAAGACTTTCAGACCAGAGCCATTTATACACACGCCCCATCATAGTTTATCTTTTGGTTTTGGTTTGTTCATGCTGTGCTGTTTACATACTGAATGGCCAGTAGGCCTAATATTTCCAGCAGATATTTCTCTACATTTATATGCACATAATATTCCGGTTTTTGCCCTTATTCCGAAAAAGACGATATTCCGACTAAGCTGTTTACATGGCTAATGAAAGTGAATATTCCACTAATATTTCCGTTTACATGTAGCCGTGCAAAAATACGATTTTACGAAAGTTTTCCAGCAGTGGCGGACTTGCTGTACCATGCAAACACAGCTTCCCCCTTTCACGCCTTCAACCAGCTTCTTGAAAAGGTCAGCTTATAGCGATGTGTGCGCAAAACCTGTTCATATCCAAGTCTTTGATAATGTTTAAAAGTAGCTGTGTTTCTCCTTCTTATCGGGTCTGCAGCCTTGCAAACTGTTGGCTGGTTGGTTTGTGTACAACAACCATAGCAACGCACAGAGCTGACCATAAGCCACAAACAGGCAAGAGGCCATAAACTGTGGTAAAAACCCTGATTGAAACGCATAATCCAAATGTGCTGTATACATGATCAAAAGAATGCCTCTAAAACCCAAATAATACCGGAATATCCCACGTCTTAATCGTAAAATGCTATATTCGGAAAAAGACCTTTTTCGGAATATCCAATCGGAATATGCTGTTTACATGACCTGTATCAAATTCGGAATATTGTCATATTAGGAATAATAGTGGAATATTGGTGTGCATATAAAGGTACTATTAATCTTGCCTCTGGGCCCCCTAGCAAATTAATGCAGCCATGGCAGACACATAGGGACACTCCTCCTGTTTGGTGTCTTCACCCCTTTTTCCACGACAATTTCTGTTTTCATATTAACTTGTCACTTTGCAATTATGTAAATAATTAATTATCCTACTGATCCCCTTTCTACGGCCCTATAGGTCAAGACACAACAGCATTTCACAACAGCAACAGCCGTGTAGGAGCCTGTTCCCACTTATTGCAACCGGTGCACATCAATTTCCCTCAGGAAAAATTACGTTTTTTTTTATTTTATCATATCATCCCTACCTGTGAGAGGCAGCAATGTGTTGCAAGGTATCCAGTCTGCCAAAAATCCAAAAGAAGGACTTCCGTTTGTCGCAGACTGACAGATGTGCATCCAATCAGCGACGAGGAATCATTGTCCAAAACATACGCAGGCCTACCTTTTCCAGTTTGAGTCTCACCAAATGTTGTTTTGTTTTCTACTTTTGCCAAATGTTGTGTTTTGTAAAATTATCTTGTGTTTTCTGAAATGTTGTGTTTTTTTTAAATGTCTTGTTTTCGGAATTGTTGTTGTGTTTTGCGAAATGTCAAGTTCTGTGTGAAATTTTGTTTTCCCTTTTGCTCTTGTGTTTGGTCCTTCAGGGCCACCGTACTTTATGGTTAGCTAGCCCCATTAATCGACTAACCCCTAACCATATGTCAATGCCCCGCACCCCAAGGTCAGTAGCTGGGGCCTTTTATCATATCAGCTGATGGGAGTATGCTCACTTGCCATGGAACTGTATACTGAAATTTCCAGTTTTTATGAGCACTTTTGCATTCAAGTTATGTGAGAAAAAAAATTTAATTTTAACATTTAAATTACAGTTTCATGACAACTCATATGATCGAAAGCTCCAGAGCTGCTGTTAAAGAGACCTTAGGTGGGATTGTTTAGTCAACTTCTGTTTCCAGGGTCAAGATTGAACTTTAAGACTCAATGAGTTGCAGCATCCAGTACAAATATGCGCAGCTGCGTTTGCAAAACGAACTTCCAAAGAACAGTTTGATTTAATTCAACTCGGAAGGAGCTGGTTTCCGTCATCTCACACAGTAGGATCGAGGAGGAGCAGAATTGAACTCGGTGCTGCGTCTGCTGTCAAAAGTAGTTGTAGCAGCGCATGCGCACAATCGCACCACTGCAGCAACAGAATGATGTCACCCATTCAAAACAAGCCCAGACACACACCGACCGATTGCTGGACAGGCGATGCACGGTGTACTCATCCGACCCACAGGACTGGACAAACTGACGAGCCGGGGACGGTTGAAGACCCACCGCCACACATCAACGACACAGCTGTATATTATTCGACACGCGCTCTTTGGTGTTTTTTGAGCCGTTCCTGTTCCTCCAGTAGTCATCATCAAGACTACCTGTCAAAACGACAAAAGTGACAGATTCACGATCGCTATCGCTGCAGATTTCTGGACACGACAATGACTCTGGAGGATGATCTGACAACAGCCGCAGCGATGGGAAACACGGCAGATGTGGAGTATCTCCTGCGGGCAGGAGCTGAAGTTAACGGCGTCAACTGTTTCGGTCGAACCGCTCTACAGGTCAGTCTATCTCCACAGATGAGCTTCGTCCGCAGATAGAAGCGCATTACCTTACTTAAATGTGTTTCCGTAACAGCATTTACATCATTAAGCTCCTCAAATGACAACCAGTTTAGCCAAGTCGGGAGACATTTTCATCCAGGCTATTTAAGATATTTTCTTTATTTAGGCTACCGAAAAAGCAACCCACCTAAATATGACGGGCAGTCGCGTGAGTCGTTCGTGGACTGTGATTAAACTTCGGCTATACTTTATTAATCAAAAACGCGTTCCTATCGAGGTAATAGCCTATGCCTAATATATATTTCCCATCTAGCTAAATAAAATGAAACTGTTTGTATGGAGCCTTTATACGGCTAGCCTACGAGTTACAAAAGACAGACTGTTGTTGCTTTGGATTATTCATTTTCGCACTGTATCAATCAGGCTAAAAACGAAACATTAGTGTAGGCCTATAGGACAAGCATAGTAGGGGCAGGCTATTATGGTTGCGTTAAAAGTAGAACATATAGCCTATAATATAGGGCCCTGTTCTTAATCTCTAAATAGGCTATTCCAGCAACAAGTGATCAGAATTATATACACCTTCTAATCTATCTAATAATAATAATCTAGTTTTTATTAGGCTATTTTATGGCCTAATTAAAACGGCCGATGCCTCTTTAGGATAGATGCAGTCGAAGTGCCTTCGTATCATAACATAGCCTAGTCACAGAGATTGTACTGAGGAAAAAAACAACTCTCCTGTCCTCAAGTCAGTTTCATATAGCGTAGCATCATAGCATTTCTCTTTAAGATGAAAGGAAAAGAAACTAAATTCGAGGAGCTTCTAAAAGGCTGCTGCTCAAATCACTCGCCTACAGACGGGTTTTTTAATCAGTTTATCGCATTGTTTTGGTGCGTTAAATGTGCTTACAGTGGCTCATCATTCTCCTATTTCGACTTAAAAATATGAGTGGAGATAAATTATATTGTAGTCCATGTGGGGCAATATCCTATGTCACCCTGCTGCATCTCTTTGCAAGTCTATTATCTCCAGCGTCAGTCGACAAGCTCATAATGGCGAGGTCCTTGTAATGTGGTTTCCCAAATATATTTCCAAATCCGATTGATGAAATATCTGGGTGAAAATTGAGTAATTATTTGGTCAGCGTTTTTTTTTAATTAAATTGCAGGTCAAACTCTATTCTTGTCCATGATGCTCTTCTAGTAAGCATATCCTAGGCCTAAATAATTGATAAAAAAATAAAAAATAATTATTTTTTTTACAGTAGTAATCGAACCCTATAGCCTATTCTAACTGCGGGTTCTATTCTTCTGAAGGTGATGATGATGGGGAGCACGCCGGTGGCTCAGCTGTTACTGAAGCACGGAGCGGATCCCAACGTGGCGGACACAAGCACCGGGACCACCCCGCTGCATGACGCGGCCAGGACGGGCTTTCTGGACACTGTGCGGTTGTTGGTGCAATTCCTGGCTGACCCGCAGACCAAAGACAATACAAACAATCGGGCTATCGATTTGGCCCGACAGAACGGCCATTTAGATGTGGTCGATTTTCTGCAGTCTCTGTAAAATACTCCGTGATATTTTTTGTTGCAAATGGGGGCTCTGAGAAACGGGGCATGACGAGGCCTGCAGCCAAAATTATGCATTAGAATGTTTTGCTGAAAAACATTTTTTTTTTTATTTATTTGTCAGATTATTTTATTTTTTTGCTGATAGGCATCTTTTTTGTTGTTTGAACGAAATCGGGGTTAGGCTCAGGGTCGTTTTTATAATATATATAATATAATTTAATATAATATAATAGCCAGGCTATTGGGCTACTGATATTATACAGCGACCTTAATTAACACAATTTGTTGTAGATTTATCTTCCGTGGTATAATTGAAATATAGGCTATCGATTAGCTTATAAGAAACCCCACTTTATATAGTGTACAGTTTTAATGTTTGTTAAGTAGCCTAAATTGTATTTTTAAAATAAAATTTAAAATATTTAACCAAATATTTAACCAAAGCCATTCAAAATGTTTTGCACATTGCACATTAGTGTCTAACGTATCCTGTGAGCATTATCTTTATTCTGCATAGACTTCGGGTCCCACTTGCTGTTTGTACAAATGCTATTTCCGGACTCGCATATATTATGCACTTTAATAAAATCGAGATTTAGGCCTATTTTAAGTGTTTTAAGATTAACAGATTAGAAACAGTAATAATATGGTTATGCTTTACACATGGTCTAAATGATGGATTAGGCTATGGTACCAGAGAATAAAATAACAATTAAAAATCAATCAAGCGATTATTATTTACCTGGCATTTAAATTCAGTAGGGAGTTTAACATTGCTGAATAACTAGACCGAACGATTAATAGGCTATATCGCCCCAGGGGGAACATTTCAAACGTTAGGACTTCTCCTTGGATGAACAGATTTTGATGAATATTTACAAAGAGAGATACAGAGCGAATGTTTTTCCTGACACCGCACGGTAAATATCAGGCTACAGGCTCATGATCAATTAGCTCTGGTCTCAGGTAAACACGCCAGTAAGCTCAATGCTGATGCAATAATTCATTGATTTATATTTCAATGAAAAGTTTTGACGCGATATTTTTTTTTGTTTTGGAATTGATATCCCTAGAACATTTGACAGAAGTTAGTTGACTTAAAGCACCACTAAAGTAAACGTGTATGTACATTATTTATGTTTAAAAGTGATGACTCATAAAATAGGCCATGCATCTACTTCTGGCGAGTTAAACATTAGCCTGGTTTAGTTTGAGCCTGGCTGTGTTTATGGCTTTATGAAACCAAAGTGAGGTTTGACAACACACAGAAAGTCCCCAAAACCACTACAGGTGTAAATCACACGGTGTTGTCTCTTCTGAAACGTCAACGGATGGGTCCAGTATACTTCCTGCCATGGTAAGCCATTTTTATCCCAACAATAAATTATGTTCATCACATGTCAAACAGGAGACCGTTTTTACATTTTTTTTTTAATTAGCATATTCAATGAAATCATTGGCAAAATTGCTTCAAGACCGGAAATTCTGAATTCAGAGGAATATATAAATACACAAGTGACTTTACCCTCCACATGTATTTTTAACTCGAATTCTTTTTCTGTAATGGACAATAGCCCTTTAAAAAGACAATCTTTGAAATTGAACTAAGATACATTTTAAAAGTAGTTTTGAGATTTTAATGTTTTATTAACAACTTTAAAGCATGATTTCAAATCTCCATAGGTTTTATTGAGCCAATGTATGCAGCATAATGCATTCATGTTTTTCAGACAAGGTAATATAGAGGAAATACAAGGTACCAAGTATTTTATTTTTTTTAGATACTGTGCAGCGTGAGGACAGTCAGATGCAGCAAATGCAGATAAGAAAAGGGAAATGGCAAACATGAGCGGTAACAGAAGGCCCAGCACTTCAACAAAATGACCAATTTTACAAGATGATGAATCTTACAGTGTCAAAGTTTAAAAGTGTGCAAAATGTCTGTCATCTCTAAGTGTCAATAAATGCAGTCATATTCTCAAAAGTACTCCAAATACGGTCAATTAGCTGTTTTAATAACTGGAAAACAATTTTCATGTACAGTGCAGATCCTATCCTATTATAATTGAATGCGGTCGGGGTCGTGAAGAGCAAATCAAAATATTTCAGAAAAAAAATAAAATGTGCATGTGAAAAGCAAAAGATTTATTCCCAGTATTAATAACCAGACATTTTTTTGTAGTATCCAGGTATTTAAAATATTTTACTTGAGTACATGCAATATATTCAAGACATCAGATTCTACTTTAAAAAAGGTTTAGATTACTTGTAACTAAGGCAGTAACAAAGTACTTATGTGCTAAACTTGCAAAGCATTTTTATTGCCATAACAGCAATAAAAAACCCAAAAGTTTACAGGCAAATATATACATTTTAAATGTTGACAGACCACATAAAATATAAACGCACAAAAAAACAAAAAAAACAAAACACATCTAGTATACTCCTTAGAAGACCTAAAATCTTTGTTGCTCTTTTGAGACAGAAAAACTGCTGCTGGAGTGACAATACTCATGGCTGTTCCAGAGAAAAACACTAACCTGAAGAGGCAGTTATATATATATATATATATATATATATATATATATATATATATATATATATATATATATATATATATATATATATAATTATTTTTATTTATATATATATATATATATATATATATATATATATATATATAAAATTTTGATGAAGACAGAGCACATGCATTATTTATGTGAGGCACTTTCTTGTGATTCACTGATGACAAATCCACAGGCAGAGTTGAGTCTAGTCGGTGGCGATACAGGTGGTGTCTGGTTTCCTTTTCTACTTCATATTGTTCTGCACGCTTAGTGTTTCGGTAACATGACTGAAGATTGGGCCATTGACTGTAACAGAAGGAACAAAATAGTTTTACACCCCCCCCCCGTGGATGTGTCAAAGACATACAGCAACAATAGCTACATTTAGATTGTGAACGTTGTCTAGTGTTTCAGTCTAGTCTGAGGCCAAAAGTGAATTACATTAGAAAGTTGAAGAGATAAACAGAGGACATAATGAATCAGGACGTTTTATTAAAACTGGTGTGCCGGTTATCATTACCATAATTCAGATAAATCATTTTATTTCAAAGTGTGAACCTTTCCAATAAACAAAGATACATTTTGAATAGAAATGTACCTACTTAACTTCCTGCAACCTTAACGTACTTCAAGCATATTAAAAAAGTATTGTTGCAAATGGATGTACCAAGTGTAAAAACACTTATGGGATTGTCTTAAGTGCAATTAATTATGATACAAAAATGTGTTTAACATTTGTATTAACATTTGTTAAACATGTGCACTGTTAATTATGCATTTCATATTTTTATTACCACATATATTGGGTTAAGACGGTAATACAGTATTACAGTCATGGTGTGTTTTCATGCTTAAATGTTTCCAATTTTTTTTTTCTCCATTAAAAGTTAAATCAGCTGACTTGGATTTTGTATAATAAAAAGCTGCAATACAACACAATGACAGTGTCTAAGTCAGCCTCGCAGACGGAGCGATCATTGCTTTTTTTTTTTTTCGGCACTTGGGCCTCATGGTGATAATCACGTTCATGAACGGCTAGTGTCTGGAGAGGTAATGCTCCAGATGGTTTGATTATTCCTTTGAAACACAGTTTAAGATGTGGCTCAGTGAGACGGGAGGCAGAATAAATGAGACCTCCGTTCAAGATAGCCAGCTATAAAAAGGTAAACAAACCCTCTTTCACAACCTCTTCAAACACTTAGTGAATGGAAATGAATCATCATAAAGTTGACAACTTACTTTCAAGGCCTTCATTGTCTGAGCCCAGTCCATCTGACTAATCTGAGGTATTGCAGTCAGCAAGATACTGCTGGCTTTGTTGGCGTTCTCCTTCATCGTCTTCAGTACGTTGTCAACACAGACCTAGGACAAGGGAAGAAAACAGCCGGCATGTGATAAGAATCACTTACAGAAATGCAAATTGCACTTCCTTTAAGTGTCTTGTCACTTTGTGTTTCCCTAAAAAAAAAAAAAAAAAAAAAAAAAAACAGATGTGAAGGTACCAGCTCGATACCGGACAGCAAGGTGAGCTGCTCAAAGAGAAATTTAGTTTGACCTCCAAGTTTATTCAAGTCACAACAGAACCTGCACGTCAGCCGCGGAAATAGCCAACAGTGCAGATGTGAAAATCAGTCGATACCAGCTGGGCCTTGTACGCCAATGAGTCATTACGTGGTATTCATAATACACTTAAGTCTTTGAGCAATTTCACCTGCCATGTCTATGACACTGGCAATCACAACATTATTCACCTGATGAACATCGCTACAAGAAGAGGGGAAATAAAAATCATAAGCATGCTTATTCATCAGCTGTATTCACGTAGAGAAACAAAGGCCTCAGTCACATGGTCAAGATAAATATTTAAGTATATCTGCATGAAATGATGTTGGTGATAATATTAACATTAATAACATTACTCAGCCACATGTACTGTACAGTGTACAGTAAGTTACATTATTTCCGTCCTGTGCTTGTGTTTTCTCCTTTAACCTCAATTAACCCCTCCCTTGAGTGCTTTGTTTTCATGTCACATTCAATGACTGGGTTCGTGTTTTTGTGGTGTTTGCCAGGATGAAGACAGTGAAGCTGATGACTCAGTGTGACTCAACCTCCTCTGGCAGGGCTTCCACCGGAGGCTGGCAGGCAAGCCGACTGGGGGGGAAGGATGTGGCGAGCCTTCTGCGACAGGAGGGGGAAGAGGTCAGCTGCAGGAACTCGGAAGTGGAGTTGTGAGTTTGGCTGGATCAGTGACAAATAAACTGAAACTCGCCCACACACAGTATATCAACTGCATTATCCAGAGTGTCTGACAGAGAGAAGGTCAATCGGAAGCCAAGAGAAGCCACAAATACTCTGTTCTGCTTACGGAGCACAGATGGCGAAAACCTTTGTTGAGAACCCATCATATGTTTAAGTTTATTTCATTTATAAGCAAACAAGTTTGTAACAAAGTGCTTCAGAAAGTTGAAAACATATGTATACAAGCATAAAACACACACATACATAGATATAGTGGAAATACAACACGATTCAAGTAGAAACAAGTTGAGACACAAATTGAAACCCTTGAAATCAGATAAACAGAAAACACACACATACATAAATACATACATACATAAAATAAAAAAAGGAAAGAAAATCAGATGAACAACTAAAATTAAAAGCTAGAGAATAAAAGTGAGTCTTAAAAACATTTTTAAGACATATGGTCTAGAAATGTTTTTCTTCTTAATGTAATGGTTCAGTGATGTGCCAACTTTAAACACTGCAGAAAAAAAGTCAATACGGTAATTGAAACTTTTATCATTATAAAAGCAAAGATTTGCTCTTTTGTTCCCACCTACAATTTAACACTCCTCTTAAAATCAGCTCCAAGAGGAAAGCATAAAGTTAACTTCTGACAGAACTGCCTTAAAAGTGACAGAGCTATTACCAAAAAAGTTAATTTATGCTATCCCTGGAAAAGTACACATTCACTTTTTTTAAGGAAGGAATTCCGAAGTTTGTGAGACAGTGAATGTGTGCCCCAAACAATATGTGCCCGTTTATATAAATCGATCAATTTCAAGTGATCAACACCTAGCGTGCTCAGTGACAAAAACTGAGGAGGACATCATGAACCCAAAGCTTGTTTCCTGCTACAAGAAGACACTGATCACCGCAGTTTACAGTAAACAATGTCCCTTTTGTTACAAGCACAACAAGAGTTGCAGGAAGTGAGGAGAAAAACAAGCTAGGGATTACTGTATTGCATCAAGTTAAATAAAAATTACTTGAATAACTTACCAGGCTGAGTAAATGAAAACTGAAATAATGAGTCCTGTTACAGAAACCACAGATGTCCAACTATTGTTTTGCTTATAGTAGAGAGACTGATACATATTTTTTTTTAAAGATTATTTTTTGGGCTTTTCCCCCTTTAATTGAGAGGACAGCTAGATGCGAAAGGGGAGAAAGAGAGGGGGAAGACATGCAGGAAATTGTCACAGGTCAGATTTTAACCCTGGACCTCTGCGTCGAGGCATAAACCTCTCAGTACATGTGCGCCTGCTCTACCCACTGAACCAACCCGGCCACCGTCTGGTACATCTTTTTATAGACGTGACCATCTGGCTGCCATCATCAACATTTTTCTTTGTGAGAGCAATGATTACTACCTTGATGATGTGTCACAATCGCACTTCTAGCTCAGAGCTAACGTGGAAAGATCCGATACAATTGTGCAATAATTGTTTTATAGCACACTTTGGCACAAGTGGTCCAGCAAGCAAGATGGATCTGGGTCAAGTGTAAATCACCAGCTTAGTAAAAGTAGAAAGGTTGAAAGTATATAACCTGATGACAAGTTAGATAATAAAATGCTACAGTATATTTTGTTATTAGCCTGCTGGGACCCAGCTCATAGCTTTTATCCAAAAGTTCTCCAGTGATGGTAAGCTGAATGCTAAGGAAAGAAATCTTAAACAACTAAAAGCAAACAGATAATAAAAAAGGTGATACTACTGGCTGCACAGACAACAAACACAAAAAGGAAGGAAGTGATGTCACCCAAAATGCACCAAACGTGCATCCCACTCTGCCGATACTGACTCACACAAGGCACAAACAAGGACAGAAGAGACATCAAAGTAAAAAAAATGCTTTTAGGATCTCCAGCCTGCCACTTACCGCCTCCTCATGCTCCTTCCAACAGTCATAGTCTGTTGCCATGGCGATGCTGGCATAGCACAGGCCGGCCTCCTTGGCGAGGACCACCTCTGGCACAGTGGTCATATTGATGACGTCAGCACCCCACTGGCGGAACATCAGGCTCTCGGCCCGCGAGGAAAAGCGGGGGCCCTCAATACTCAGCATAGTGCCTCGCACATGGCACTTGACCCCCAGGCTCCGCGCCACCTCCACCAGGACCTGCACCAGGACAGAGAGTTAGTAACCGTCTCCATACAGCTGATGGGATGGGAGAACAGGCGGGACCTGTTGACGTGGTTTTATTAGCTGCTCAGCTTGTTCTCTCCGCTGTAGTGTTGAGGAAATAAAACACTGCCCGCTATGCTCCGTTTCGGTCGGTTGGAGATCAGCTCTAGCGCTGTGGAGGTAGGTCTGGCCACGTGAGACTACGGATCAGAAAATATTTATTTTAAAAGTTAAAGCTGCCCTCAACACAAGATGTTTTTTTGGACCTACCATTTTTTGTGACTTATTATTTTCAATATAATAAATTATACATTTTGTTTATATAGCGCTTTACATAGTACTCAAGACACTTTACAGTACCAGCACATTAAAACAGATGAAGCAATAGAACCAGCAACTAACAGTGAATAATATGTGAAACTATAGTAAGTGGAAGGCTAATCTGAAGAGGTGTTTTTATGAAGGATTTAAAAGTGCTCAGGTCAGTACAGTCAATATAAACAAACAGGACATTTAAAGAAACTGCAGAACAGCAGCAAACTCACAGTTTGTACTATAAAAAATAAAAAAAACAAATCTTCTACAAATCATTTCCAAATAATTAGCAACAATATGGCAGCAATACAAGTAATATAATCTATATAATAATAACAACAACAACTTACATAGTCAGAAAAAACAAACCAAATTTGTTTTTCATAAATGTGTTTTATACCATGGAAAATACTTGACCTGTGCCTCATGCATTATATTTGTATATCACCGTTCATAGAGTTTTGTTTATGGATGCTTTTTTTTTTTTACATAGTTGCAAAGGCAGGGAGGGAATGAGTCCTTACCCCAAGTGAAGGAGTTCAAGTACCTTGGGGTTTTGTTCGCGAGTGAGGGGACAATGGAGCGGGAGATTGGTCGGAGAATCGGCGCAGCGGGTGCGGTATTACATTCAATCTATCGCACCGTTGTGACGAAAAGAGAGCTGAGCCAGAAGGCAAAGCTCTCGATCTACCGGTCAGTTTTCGTTCCTACCCTCACCTATGGTGATGAAGGCTGGGTCATGACCGAAAGAACGAGATCCAGGGTGCAAGCGGCCCGAAATGGGTTTCCTCAGGAGGGTGGCTGGCGTCTCCCTTAGAGATAGGGTGAGAAGCTCAGTCATCCGTGAGGAGCTCGGAGTAGAGCCGCTGCTCCTTCGCGTCGAAAGGAGCCAGTTGAGGTGGTTCGGGCATCTGGTGAGGATGCCCCCTGGGCGCCTCCCTAGGGAGGTGTTCCAGGCACGTCCAGCTGGGAGGAGGCCTCGGGGAAGACCCAGGACTAGGTGGAGGGATTATATCTCCAACCTGGCCTGGGAACGCCTTGGGATCCCCCAGTCGGAGCTGGTTAATGTTGCTCGGGAAAGGGAAGTTTGGGGTCCCCTGCTGGAGCTGCTCCCCCCGCGACCCGACACCGGATAAGCGGACGAAGATGGATGGATGGATGGATGGCAAAGGCAAGTGGGTAGAATAAAAGTGACTGTACAGACAAGTTTGCAGCTATGCCTATAAGTGTTTTAGGTTATAAAACTATTAAATAAATCTTGTTTGGATGCTTTTACATTTTGCTTGCTCAAAAGACAGATGTACCTAAATCTTAAACGCTAATCAAAAACTGTAGCTGCATCCTGAATATCAGATCCGAGCAATTTATGACCGATTGCATACTTTTTCCTCACACAATTAAGCCCCAATGACACATACTTTTGCCAAAAAATGTTTCATGTATGTAAACAATATTAATTTAACATCCTTAAAGCTATAGTGCGTAGTTTCTGCCGCCCCCATAAGGAACTCTACTGTAAGTAATGACAACAACACTGTCGGCGCATCCACATGACACAAGCCTTCCGTGACCGTGCACAGCCCCCACCCCTCCTCCACGCAGTTGCTAGTAACAAAAGAGGAGACGGAGGATTAAAAAAAAAACATGATGGAAGAGATCATTATCTTCACTCGAGCTTCTGCGCGGGAAAGTCACCGGACGCCACAATCTTCTGAACATAGCCATACTGAGAAATACAGAGAGAGTTGTGTGAAGCTGATAGTCTCGATTAGCTTTGTATCAACTCATTTGGCGATGGCTTCACACTTTTGGTCCATTTTGGCCGAGCCAACGCATATTATTGTACAGGAATTATTATTAATTATATCCTGACATATGTTATGTTAATGTAATATGTATGCACAATTTAAAAATAAATTGGGGTAAATGTGAAGTAAAAAAAAAAGAAAAAGAAAAGAAAATTACATAATTACATAAATGGTATGTACAGGTATTTGAGGACTCACCTCTCTGGTTCTGTTGCAGAAAGGCTCAGCCATGGGGATGTGACTCACTCCTGGAGGACTGGTTGGCTGCCCATCGTACAGCGTCTGAGCTCTCTTGGTAGTCCTGGCAAAAAGAACAGGAAGTACTGAAAGTTAGTATCAAAACACATATTTTAAGAAACACTGAACATGAACACATCAACCAAGCAGCAAGTAAAAGTTAATTGTCACAAGGACTATGCAAGCATTAACAGAACAGCAGCAGCCTGGTCTCCTGCACCATGCCGATAACTGTTGTTTAATTTCCAGCTCTGTGGAGTCAGCGGGGTTCCACCAGGCACAGCGCCAGCCTGCCTGCAGCTCTTTATGGAGCCGGGTCGGGAGTATACAAGAGGCTGACTTAGCCCAGTGGCCTGAGAACATTGGGGCTTTTGCGTATCCCTGTATGCCCTCAGCTTGTTTTGCAAGGACTGAATTATTTTTGAGCATTTGGTTATATCATGTGTAGATCATTATGTAATGGGGTACTAAAAAACAATTAATAAATAAAAGATTTCTCAGTGGTGCTGATTCATGGTATAACTTTGGTTCTCTTCTATTTTCCCAGGGATTGCTTAGTCATAACACAATTATCTCAGACATTCAAATTTCCAAAAGAGTGAACGTCGCATCGGCAGTATCTTTTAAGCTGATGCCCAACCCTATCTCTTACTCATAACTCTGGCATTGGAAGACTAGTCATTGCTTAAATAGACTGAGCCAGCTGCAGCTCCACCCTGCTGAAAATCCATAACAGTGGTGTGTGAGAAAAACTACGGGCTCAGTACAATGCCCGTTTATGTTATAGAAATCAAATTATCTGGGCCTGGCATTTCATTAGCGACGCCATTACAGGATCATTGTTGCAAAGCCTAAAATTAAATATTGAAAAATTCCTAAAATGCAAAAAAGATGAGCTATGGACTACTAAGCATTAGGTATTTACTGAAACACAGTTCCATCGTTGCAGGTCTGACGTACAGCTCGTCACTTGAAAGATCTAAAGCTTGGGGGAAAATCATAGCACTGTTCAGATTTTATTACCAATGATAGATGGTGCCACGAAAAACAGATCAGAAGTGAAAATCAAAACAAGAACATCTAAATCAAGGGTCAAAATAGGAGGATTTTCGACCAAGTGTTTGGTGTAGCCTTAAAAAAAACAAGGTTACGATTGTTGAATCAATAAAGTGGAGCCTTTACAAACATGCTGTCACATGCTGCAGGACAAGTCTGAACTAGTCCCAACAAGCAACTTCCTCATTTCTGATAAATAGATCTTGTCTGTGCTTGATGCTGGAACCTTTCACTTACATGGCAAAAACAAAGCCACGGGCAACGTGACGCAGTGGTATGCAAGTGTGCAGGAGAACACACTGACACGACTGTTGGCAGGCAGTTCAACTCACTGGAAACAAATAAGCGATCCTACTTAAACAGCACCTCTCACTGCACATATTGAGTTATTTAATGGAATTTGTGCAATCAGCTAACTGACAAACTCGCACACTCCCACAGGGTCAGGCTACACATAAAGTATATGTATATGCCTGGAGGTCAGACACTGCTGAGAGAGTATGCTTTCCCATCAGTCAATAAAGCAGAAAGATATTCTCAGGTTTACCAGCAAGTTTGTTTGACTCTTCAGGAAGACTAAGCATGGATTTCTAGTGATCAAAAAACAGAAATACAAGACTTTGTAAGGGTTTTGTTGCAACTGAAGACAAAATAAATATGGGTATTATAGATCCAAATAAACATGAATCAGTTAACCTAGTTTAACTATGGGCAACTTGCACCAAAAATCACTTCAAAACCATAACAGCACTGTCAATAATTGTCAATATCAACTCTTATTCCAATGAGGAAATGAAAGTATGTCTTCATGTAAAGAAGAGCTCTCCATTATAGCCATTAAAACATGATGGTGGCTATTAGCTCAGTAAATCAAATGAATGAGAACTGAAGGCTGAAGTTCTCACAACTCAAAGAGATTGATACACCAAAATGAAACCGACAGGAAGGAGCCTTGACGGCTTACAAATATATCTTTGCAATATCATATAGGTGTCAACCGTTTCCATGGCAGGAGCGTCACAGTGACAGTGGCATTTTTAATTCTCGCTAAAGCCGTTGGCCAACTATGACACTTGAGAGTTCAACCAAACCTCAGGCAGAGGTTAACAATTCTTCCCACTGAACGTGACAGTAAACAAATATTGGCTTTGACAAATGTGTCAAACGTGATAAGTCGAGTCCTTCGCCTCTCTCACTCAGCTATCTGGACACTTTTGTCCCACAGTAACGTGAATCCTGTCAGTGTGATGTGTGGGAAGAGGACTTGACTTGTTGTGCAAGAGACTTCGTGTACAGTCATAACAACCAACAACAAGCTTTGTCAGAAGGTCAAATTATTTAGAGGAACACATTAAGACGATTAATACATTCTTAATTGATGTTGTTTACTTTGTAAAACAATGAATGTAGCCACTTTACACATAAACCTCATACTGTGGCACTCTTTGTTGCTTTCTGGTCTGAATTAAAATCGGTTTAAATAAGCAGCAACACACTTCAGGGTGTGCAAGGTCATAGATTATGATATGACATGAATGCTGTATCTTATTAGCTGCGTTAATAAGACTAAGGCTGTTCTGTGAGAATGCCAGTCGTATATATTAAAGGAAGTGTGATTGGACAGTCTTAAAGTGCCTGGTATCTGTAGCGATTTCATGTTATCACTTTTATAAAATAACTTCCCCTCACTAAAATGACCGGCTTTTCACCCCACTTAGAAAAAAACTTTTTTTTCCCCCCCATGTTCAGTTTGAACACAGAAAACAACTAAATTCAAGAAAACGTACTCTGCTAAATCTATTCTAAGAATACAATTGAAATGCTCTGACATTCTCGGTTTTACTATACGTCCTGAGTGTATGTGGAAAGAAGAAACAAATAACTGAATCATAACCTGCTGTTGTAGTCAAATCCCACTTACCTGTCAATGAACTGATCTATGATGACAATGTCTCCTGGCTGAATCTCCTCCCGGAGTGAACCACAGGCCGTGGTAACCAACAGATGTGTGCAGCCCTCTTCTCTCAGTGCCCAGATGTTGGCCTGGTAGTTCACATTGGATGGCATAATGGTGTGCTGTCTCCCATGCCTAAAAGATGGGAACAAGCAGAACTCAAGATACACATCGTTTCATCATGTTCACTGAACTTTAGGTCAAGGGCAGAAACAAGATAATATAGCTCGGCACTTCATTGTTAGACGCCGTGAAATATTGAAGACATGCAGTACGAGTAAATATCCACTAGATGGTGCTAATAGAGAACAATAATTCACATTTTGACAGTACAGTAAAACACCCTTTCTTACCTTGCAAGGAGCACACATTCCACATTTTTTATTTTCCCAAGTATCAGAGCATCGGATGGCTGTTCAAGGAGAACAGAAATATCCAATTATAAATTAAAAACTCTACTGTAAGAAATAATTTACAAACAAAACAGGACAGAGTGTCAACAGAGCTTATCGTTTACACTGCTCTATTTGACAAGAAACAGGTTAAGGCCACAAAACACAACTAACCTTTCCATACGGTGTGTCAACATAACGCTCAGTCCTTCCCTCCAAGATATCTGGGTCATCAAGGCCTGAACCACCAATTATTCCAATCTAAACAAAAATTAGAAAGTCACACAACTACACCAGAATCAATAGCTGACCAAAACTCTTCCATTTGCATACACATTTAAAAAACACAAATACATAAAACTTTCCATAATTTGGTTAACATACAGGGTAGGGGAATTAGGAAATGGATAAAAACACGAAATAGAAAAGAAATGCAGTGTCTATTAACTACGAGGACACATTCAAAATCGGTCACTACTTGTTACCAACAGTATCCAAGACCCCAATGACAAGATGTGGTAATTTCCTCCTCGGGGAGAAAGCTGTCTGTGTTTGTACATACAATACTGCTTAGGGTAAGAATATGTCCTCAAGTACTGTACTTCTGCTGTAGCTTTACTAAATTTCAGAGGTAAATAAATTACTTTAATTTTTTTTAAAGATTTTTTTGGGGGCTTTTCCCTTTATTAGATAGTGACAGTGGATAGACAGGAAAGGGGGAGATGGGGGATGACACGCAGCAAAGGGCAGCAGGTCGGATTCGAACCCAGACAGCTGCAAAGGACTCAGCCTACATGGGGCGCACGCTCTTACTGGGTGAGCTAGAGGTCGCCCCAAGTACTTTTTTTTTAAACTCCACTACATTTATCTGACAGCTGTATTAGTAAGTAGTACTTTGCAAAAATAAAATGAACAATATATGATCAGATTCTAAAATATGATGCACAGTAATGGATTAAACTAACGATATGTTAAATTGTTAAAATTAAAATAATCAATGCATTAATAATAGCCTAACAGAGTTGCTGTTGTTCTATACAGTAGTACATTTTGATAATATTGTAGTTATGTAAAGTCTGCAGCATGGTATTGCTACTTTAAATCAAGGTAAGTGGTGAAGTATTCTGATCCTTTACTTAAAAGGTCCCATATGTTCACACTTAAACTTATAGCTGTATGTGTCTCACACTTTTCTGAGAGCCTTTTTTTTTCTCCCCTCCCACAAACGCTTGGATTCGCTGCTGGATGGAATGTTCGGCCCACAACTAATTAATATTCATGAGCAGAACGCTCTGATTGGCTAAGCACAGATCTACATAGAAGGCGGCCTGGAATCGATTTTGTTGGAAGCCTACCATAAACCGCCATAAACATGGCAGCGGGATATGCAAAAAGTACTATACCATTCTGTTACAAATAAAAGTCCTGCATTGGAAATGTCACATAAGTAAAATCAGGAAAAATGTACCTATTAAAAAGGTATAAGTACTCAATGAAAAAACTGGTCCATGTGTCTGTTAATATTATAACTCTAAGAGTAATATTACTCAAGCATTAGGCCTAATGTAAAAGCAGGTTTTTATTGTTGTAGTTGGTTAAAGTAAAGCTAATTTAACTATTTTGCACAGGACTGAAACGAATTATGTTGTGTAGTTTAACAATACATCATATGTTATGAGGTGTTTGTTTTATAAGCAAAACATTTAATCTTTAATGTAACAAGTAACTAAACGCGTCCAAGATTGTAGTAGTGAAGAAAAAAGTATTATACACTTCCCTCTGAAAGGTAACGTTAATGGACTAAAAGCAGGAAGTATATTGAAAAGAAAAGACTCAAGTGAACTACAAGTACCTAAAATTTGTACTTAAAGTACAATATTTGAGTAAATGTAGTGATTACCTCGTGCTGACAGCTGTCACGTAACGTTCCAATGAGTGAGGTGCACTCTGTCTGCAGTGGCCACGTGCTAAATCAACTACACCTGAGATGGTTCACCTTTAATGCTAGCTGTTATAAACCGTACCACGTACAGTTATAGAGCAACCTTGCAGTTAGCATGCAAAAGCTAGTGTTTTTTCGCCATGACCGTTTAAAACTGCAGACTATAAGTAACGTTACAGCTTTGCTAATACAGTACGATGCTAACAGATTCTTTACAGTCTCTGGTTTTAACCCACAATGTTCAGTTAGTAAGACTTTTAACGTGACATTACATTTTAGGTTATTACCTTAATGGGCACCGTGGAAGCCATGACGATAGTTTTCTTGCCTGTAAAAGTGAAGATTTTTAAAAAAGAAGTTGTGAGGAAGACTGTTTATAGCCACAAACTATGGCCACAACCGTTAACAACATCCGTCAGCACCACGGACATCAGACAATTCTCTTCCTGTTTGATTTGTTTGCCTTCAAAATAAAGGCGTGTCGAAACCAACATTTTAGATCAGATAAATGGCCTAGTGGTTTTAGGCTATTCTGGTGTATTTACTTTATCGTTTTTAAAGGCAATCAATGTGTTTAACTTTCTCCTTACCTTGCAGGAGGCCGCTGGTTTCCAGTCAGAACACACGCAGACACGTACGGATAATGCTTTTCCTAGCTTTATAGTTACTCGAAATTCACCATCTTGTTTCACTTCTTGTGGCCCTGGGTTTGAGAAAAACATGAAAGGCCTTTTCACACTTACAGAGCCTTCAGAAGTGTTCCCTCAACACTTAGAGATAAATATTACACCGTTTATTTTTGTCGACTGATTTTTAGAATTAAATACCATTTTTTTGCATCCTTCTACACTGAAGCAGACAATCAGCCCAGCACTTGGCATTATCTGTATTGTGGGAGGCAGAGAGCAAAGGGTATGTCTCATGAAATAGAAAGTGAACTCTATAGCTACAGAAGTAGGTTTATTTTAAGAGATACAGGAACCAGATTGGTTTGAATTTGCATGCAAAATTATGACTACTCCTCTTTTTGTGATGCTACAAATATGCAAATGAATTTACAGTACATTTTCAGCTTCTTACATTTTCTATCTTTCACCTCTTACCTCCAAATTACTTTAGACCTTTGATCTAGTTTGAAGCTCTAACACAAAACAAAATGTACACTAGTAAAGAGGTTGGTTACTCCCCCAACACAGTACATCTGTACATCAGATCTTCTTATCTTGGATATAGTGTTGTAAAATGTGACACGGAACGCAATTCTTTCACTCAATCTCCTTATCTCTATTAAAACCATTAATCAATGGTTGCAAACGTATGGCGAGTATGGCCCAGCTATTACTAACATGAACCCAACAATACTGCAACACATGGAAGAAACAGAAAACCAACAGCACACACAGTTGCTCATTACAATTTATTTTAAATAAAATTGAATACAAAAGAGCCAAGTCTGAAATCCATCATCCGCGGATAATAAGTACTATTCCATGTGCAAGGAGAAATTGTTTTGCATTAAGAATATAGCTGAATTGTGATGACGACAAAAAAAACAGAAAAATCACTGAAATCAATATTATCCCTGAGACCACCTTAAAATAAAATACATCCATTAAAGAAAATTAATATCTTGAATAAGTATTGACACTTAAAAAAGATGTGCGACTCCCAATGATTCCATTCTGCTTGTTCCTTGTTCAATGGCACTTTGCAAATAAAATAAGATTATTTTAGGTGTTAGCTAACCCAATCGTGTAAGCCAGTGTCCAATGAATTGTTGCAGTAGAAAACACTTGCGGTGGCATTTAAAGGGATATGTGTATTCACTATATCTGTCAAGGTCGGGTGACCTACAACATATTGAACATTGTTTTGATGTAAAAATACTGCTGGCAGGCATTAGCTGCTAACGGTGAAGCCATCTGAACCTCCATAAGGGGCGGGGTCATCTGTGGTACTGTCCCATGGTTGTCCTCGTTTAGTGCTGCTGGCCTGGGTGACACCGTCATTCGCAAAAAGAGTCGCTGTCACTATCAATGGTAATGACAGTGGGTAAGTGTTTCTCTGTGCGTTCGCTATTCTTGTGCCTTTTACTTTTCTTCTTGTGTTTCTTCTTCTTCTTATGGTGATGCTTGCTCCGCTCATTAGAGTTTTCCTCGTTGACGAGCTCCACACTGAGGCTCCTGCTGGTCTTTCTTGACCTGTCTTTGGATTTTTTACGATGCTTCTCTTTGCTCTTTTTCTTGTGTTTTGTCGGTAACGCGGGGGAGTCGCCGTTAGCATTTGAGTGGGGAGGTGTGCTTTTGGATGCCTCTTCCAAATGTCTTGTTTTGTATTTCCTCTTCCCACCAGGCTTACTGTTGTGAGATCTACTTTTTGTTGAAGGGGAGCGACTGCTGGAACAAGTCCTCGAACGAGAACGCCCCCTGTCCCGTCTCCGCGAATCTCGGCTGTGGCTCCTGGAGCAAGACTGCCGATCTGAGTAGTTGCGAATACTGTAATAGTAGGACCGCTTCTCTGTGTAATTCATCCCACTATTATTTCTCTCTTGGCTGTAATGCCTGTTTGATTGATAGCTGTAATCACGGTCTCTCCTTTTATAATTACGGTCACATTTTGAGTAGTCTTTGCTACTGGAGTAAGAAGAACCTCTTTCTCTGGATTGAGTTCTGCTGGGGGAGATCACCGGGCTCCTGCTAGAGTGCCTGCGCTCTGCACTTCTTGACCTCCTCTTTCTCCTATGGTCTCTGTCCTTAGACAAGTGCCTCTCCCTAGATCTATAATTACTGTCAAATCTTCTACCGGTGTCTTTTCTGTCTAACTTACCGGATGTGTTGTGTCTGCTAGATGTTGAAGAGCTGCACCTGTCTTTTGAATAAAACTGATGATAGTGGTCCGTTTCTGCATTTTCTGACTGTCCAGCACCACTTGGATCACTACTCTGTGAAGCTATGGGACTGAGACTGGAGAAGCGGATGTGTTGAGGTAGAAGAGGCACTGCTTTAATATCTTCACTGGCAGACTCATCAGAGTCAGAGGAGAGCTGAACCAGCTCAGGAGTCCTCTCTGCTGTTGGCTTAACGAAACTTATAATGACACAGTCGTCGCTGTCATGGGACAGACACTCTTCATCGTTAACGCCACCGTGTGCCACGTCCGTTTGGTTATGAGGAGTCATTTGCTGCGGAGAGGCCCCAAACTCCTGTGTCTCCTCCTCTAAACTGCTGTCTGAATCGGAGTCTAAGTCGAGGACCGACAGACACTCGGCCCTGCTCTGCTCCGCTGTCGTAGAATATGATGGCCCAGGCGTCTCATCATCCCACGCGGAGTGGCTCAGAGTAGACGCGGAGTCTCCTGGGGGGTCCAACTCCACTGAGTCTTCCTCATCCTCTGAGATAGCTATTACAGATGAATTGGAACTGCTGTCTTCATTTGAGGAAGGGGCGGGGCAGTCGTAGGCAGCGTGCTGGTCATAGGCCTCCATATTGAAGGGGGACTTTGCAAAGCTGATGAACTCATGCAAAAAGTGCTCCGTGCGCCCCTGGAGGAACGGCCTGAGCTCTTCCTGAATAGCTCCATCCTCCATATCATAACGTGTAATGCGTGACATGATGATGTGTTGAACTATGTTGACCAAAGAGCCATGGGCCCCATATAGCACAATGAGTTCTCTTTTTAGCCAGGGGATCAGTCTATGTAGGCAGGCAGGATTTCTCCTGAAGAACTCAGCGGAGGTGTCTCGGGAGCGGCCTCCATCCCGGATACTCCGAATCCTCACCCCCCGTCGGTACAGTTCCCTCCTGAAGTTTACCATTTCCTGCTCTCTGACACTGTTCACCGCCCTGCCTTCACTCGCAGCTCTCCTCTTGGCTGCCAACCTCTTCATCATCCGCCGGATGTAGCGGTCCTGGGGCTGTTGTGGAGGGTTTGCTGAGGCTTCAAACATTACTCCATTGTCTGGAGGTGGAGAGGTCCTTCCCCGCATCTGCCGATGGACGCCAGTAAGAGTTGTGCGGTATCTAAACCGCACTCCCCCAAAAGTCCCGAAAGAGCCATTATCCACCGGCTGCAGGTCATACTTCTTAAAGTCTTGATCTGATTTTATACTGTGATAGATTGAATTAAATGGCTGTTTGCATAGAGGGCACTCAGCTTTGTTCTTCGACCACTCCTGAATACAGCGGAAACAGAACTTGTGTAGGCAGACGTTCAGGTACGAAATGTTGTTAAATATGTCCAAACAGATGGGACACTTGGAGTCTGGGGACACCTCTCCAGACATTGCTTCCGAGGTTTTCCTTCTGCCCTTTTTCTGGCTCTGCTGCAGGGCAATCTTGATTGCTGACATGATCTAACAAGATAAGAAAAATAAGGTTTAAATTATTATAAAAATTGGGAATGTTTTGCCCTTACAAAATAAGAATGGTAAGGCAGTGATAGAGTAACCTGTAAAGTTTTACTGAGGTGCTGCAGTTAAGTCTAAAATCAGACCTGTAAACTTAAGTAGCATCATTTAAGAGTAAACCAAACAACTGCACAAAATACCTTCCTGTTTATTGAGAAAATATGCTCTTCAAGTAAATCTGACATCAGATTCATTAGGCAACTAAAGGTTTGCACACTGTGACTTGCACAGAAAATATTAATGTGCTAGATTAAGCACATGATGTAGCATAAAAAAGATATCAGTATTATTCCTCCTTCTCATCATAACAATTAAATATGACTCTGAACAATTACTTGTTTAACATTATACATTATTATGACATATCAGCTTACTTTCTATAATAAGAACAAGGCTGTCTCCACCATTTCAAATGCATATCTACATAAATAACCTTTACATACATTCAAGAACCATACACGTACATCATAGCATATAAGTATCTTGCAGTTACAAGAAAAAAACTATTTATAAAATCAAACATGTCTTGTATTAAAAAAAGAGAAGAATAAATGACAGAAATGGCGGCCTAACTCGGATGGAACATGGATAGTGTTATATGGTTATGACAGTCCGTGATACATAACTATTATTACAGTCCTAACGTTACATCGGATCTATTCGCGCTGTAACGTTACATATGCCTTTCATATGGAGAATCTTGATAAACATTAACGTTACCACTGAGAAGAACACGTCGGATTAATCCTACTATTAAATCTAGACTCGTTTTTGTCCTTCGGTTATGTTGTTGTTTTCTGTTAGTTAACCTAGCAGGTTTGGCTAGGACCGAGTCTAGCGCCGTCTGTTTGTAGGGTGAACACTCAATGAGTAACCTTACCGTTCTTGTCGGTAAACAGTTGGAAATACGTCGGATTGAAGTGCTGGTATTATCTCAACAATCCTGACATTCTTACAAACTATTCTGTCGAAGGTACATTGGCGCTACCACTGATCGAAACTGCGAACTCAGCCCACGAACTGACGAACATGGTTAGCTAAAGTTAGCACGCTAGCTAAGTAAGCTAGGGCGTTATAGCATGGATGTATTGCGTTATAGCTATCTAGCGTTAGCCAGCTAGCTAGTTAGGCTAGGACCTCTACAGTTAGTTGGGACGTTCGAGAAAAGTTGAACAATATTTACTTTTGGCTTCCTCGGACACGTTTGCAGTTGGAAACTGATTAGATCTCTTCGTCTTGAAGAAACCCATTCATTTCTACATAACTGTCAATCAGGAGCAAGTCTTTACAAGCCCAGCAGCCTAGCTTCATAACACTCCTTCCATATCCCTACCCAACATTCTGAGTATTTTTTTTAAATTCAAGCTAGTCAAGCCACTTCCGCCCTTCAGAATAAAAGTGCCATCTTTTCATTTTGAAGAACTACCAAAATAAGAGTTCGTACACACTAAATCAAATCAGGATAAACCCCATTGAAATTATTTCCTATTTACATTTTTATTGATTATAGCTATTCTACAGTGTACATACTGTAATGTAAACATCATGAAGCACACTGCCGGTTAATAGTTAACAGAAGAGTCTTTAAGGCCTTGTTTTTATGCTACATGATACCACATACTGTACAGCTAATAGTAGTCTGAAACACCACTGGAGTCATATAAGAGTAAAAGTAATATTTGCCTCAACTTCAACAATAGGTTCAAATTTGACAAACATTTTATGCTCATTAGGCTATGCTTGCCATTTGGAAATCCAGTGTATCTTAAGTGGTTACCTTGTGTTGTACCAGAGCTGGTATTAATCTAAACTTTTAAAACAACATAACATTTTCAATTTGGATCCCACCTATCTGCATTATATCCCCACCCCATTACCCTGCTCAGAATTTAAAAACATTAAATAAGTGGAGTAACATCTTATAAAAATGTAATTTACAGCCAACCGCTACACTAATAAGGTTGATTTTACTAACATTCGTTTTTTTTTGTTTTTTTAAACCATGATGATCTGGCAGTTAACTCGAAAAAATGTTTCTCTAAAAAAATACTAAAGCCTCTTACTGGAAACATTCATTAATAATCTCATCATTAAATAATGTCATTATTTACATTCATTTGTGAAATTATACATACTCATAAATAACTTTGTAATATTTTATTGGCATATACACAGTTTTTACAACAGAAAATGATTGAAACTTCAGTGATGACCATGGGTGTTGGGAAGATCTGGAACAACTTCACCCGTCTCCAGAATGGTGTCACCCTTAACAAAATGACAAGGACAAACTAATTAGAAATACTCTTTTCCTCCATGAAGACATCTCAAAGAACAGCTCTTTTATGCTTTTGTCAGAGCATCTCTGGACTGTGGCCTGTTTGTGTGCAATCAGACTGCAGGACAATCAGGTCTTACTATGGCTGGTAAAGCAAGCTGATATGCAGCTGTACATACAAAAAAATACAAATAACGATTATAGTGATTACAGGAAGAACAAAGGTGCAATGGTAGAATTAATAAATCATACTTACAGGGAACAGCTTGGGCTTCAAATCCACAATGCCATATGGCCTTTGCTGTAGGGGACAATGACATTGTCAATGCTGCATTCAAAGTACTCCTGCTTTCTTTGCAAGTGGCCCTACTTGTATGCTACCTAAAGAATACAATAACACTCTAAATAGTTAAACATGTATGTTATTATTCAGGAACTTACATGTGCAAATGCAAAAAAAAAGCTCATAGCGGTCATACACAACAGTAAAAAGAAAATAAACCAATCCGTGGCTCTTCAAAGACTTAAGCATTCACACAAGTGAAGGTCTAACTCCATTGCACATTACATGTAATAGTTACTTCTCATTTATTTCTTAGTATCCCAAATAATGTTTAAAATTTCGGTTGACTTACAGCAACATGGTATTTCACACAGTAGTGAACAATCCAAGCAGGTATCAACAGCCGTGTTAATGTAAAAACTCCACCTGTGTATGCTTTGTAGGTCTGTGAGGAGAAGCACATTAGAGACAGGTTATTGTATATAGAAGAGAAGTACATCATGAATCACAGAGTTTATTCTGACAGCCTCACAAAAGATAATACATACTACAACATAGGGATCATGCTCTTTTACTCTGAGCAGGTGAGGAGTTTATGCATGTAAAAAACTCAGCTGTAAAATACTCTTATGCTGAGACATAAAGTGGACCAAAGCAACTCAGAGACAAGAGAAGTTTCAAATTTACAATCTGTATGGCTGGGCAATATATCAATATTAAATCGATATTGTGACACAAGATTAGATATCATCTTAGATGTTGGATATTGTAATATGGCATAAATCTTTTCCTGGTTTTACAGGCTGTATTACAGTAAAGTGATGTAATTTTCTGAACTTACCAGACTGTTCTAGCTGTTCTATTATTTGCCTTTACCGACTTAGTCATTATATTCATATTACTGATGATTATTTTCTTAAAAATCTTATTGTGCAAATAGTTTGTGAAAGCACTATTTTTCACTAGGCCTACTATGAAATAGTCAACCCTACAATATTGTTGTGAACTCTATATCTAAGTATTTGGTTTAAAAAAACAAAAAACGTGATATTTGATTTTTTCCATATAGCCCAAACCTACAAACAAGTAAGATAAAGTCTGACTTAGGGCTGTGCAATTAATTGAAATTTAATCGTGATTATGATTTTGACTCCTAACGATCACAAAAACAGAATAATCGAGAAAAACAATTATTTAGCTCCTTACGTTTTGCAAGTAAACTCTTATTTTCTCATGTGTTCTGAATGAAAAAATAAAGTTTAAATAGGAAAAGTATTAAGGCAAATTTCACATATTACTGTTGATTTATTTAACTTTTTCCAGTTTTTTAAGTTCAATAATTGCAACATCTTTCCAGAAGTTAACGAGTAATCGTGTCAAATTATCGTGATTTCAATATTGACCGAAATAATCGTGATTATGTTTTTTTCCATAATCGAGCAGCCCTAGTATGACTGTTACAGTTCATAGAACAAATCATCACCACATGTAAAAGGACATAGCTAGAGTTCCATTATCTCAGTGAACAAATGTGAAGTCACTAGTGAAGTCACTGGAGAATATGACATATTGATAAGAACCTCCATATTATAGTCAAATGATACACGCACAACTATTATTTCAGCAAACGGTCGAAATAATTTAACAAACCTGTCATTTTGAGAAAGCAGTAGGTTAGGTTAACGTTACCGTTAGCAGTTTCACCACGTTGGAGGCGAGTGAACATTCAGCTGTGTCGTAGCTTAATATGTCAGTGGTCACACTATAGAAACCGTTCAGTTTGATATCTGATCGTTTCTGTTTGTAACCTAACCGTAATCACCAGTGGTTGTTTTGCTAGCTAGCGTTAGCTGTGTGTCGGCACTCACGTAAAGCCTCCACAGGCTCTTGGGCTCCAGAAAGCCAGCCCAGAACTTAGCGACAGCGCCGGGAGGTTTAGCTTGTACCACGGGCTCCCTCGGGCTGAGCTCCTGGTCCTTCAGCCACTGCCTCCGGAGCTTTGTTATCTGCTCGACACGGAGCTTCTCGTCTGGCGTGTACCCAGACATCGCTTGTTTCTGGATATTCAACCTCAAGAGACCTACAATGACACCATGGAGGACACTTCTCTTTGCAGAGAAATATACCAACCAACGAAGAAGAAGAAGAAGGAGCGGAAACGTGATTGATATGAGTTTGAACAGTTCAACAAATTCTACTGCGACACCTGCTGGATCGGAAGAGAATATAGCTAGTGACATGAAGTGATTTGTTTTTCTATTCCTTTCCTCTGCTACCATTTGTAATGCAATTAAAACGCATTGAATCATTCTGAGACTGACAGAACAATGCGGTGTGAGAAGAGTGTCAGAAGCAGCGAAGTCTCTCAGTCACTCAGGTTTATTCACAAGGTTCAAGGTTCTTTATTAATTAATCATGTGCACAACAATAAAAGCTGTGCTTGGCCGTGTATATATCTAAGGTGCTTGGCAATGACAATCTTAGGATTCATTCTATTTCAATGCTCCAGACTGCTAAACTCTCTGCACAAATCCATTGTTTTTATCAGCATATAGGGCTAAAATGTAAATACATAAAATATAAATTAAGTAGTCTATATACATTTGTGTAGACGGTATTGCAAATGAATAAAACTAAATGTAAAAACAGAACAGTTTGTGGCTGGGGTAATTTGCGTCTTAAATTTAT
The DNA here is from genome assembly GCF_010015445.1 of Perca fluviatilis. Classification (NCBI taxonomy): domain Eukaryota; kingdom Metazoa; phylum Chordata; class Actinopteri; order Perciformes; family Percidae; genus Perca; species Perca fluviatilis. Next base: position 29,585,412 of record NC_053112.1, on the reverse strand, counting down.
AGTCTTTTTTGTCTTTCTTCCTGTAGGCCTACCGCTGGATGTAGAGGTCCCCCATGGATGCCAGCTCCTTTTATCAATGATGTTATGTTTCTGGTGTTTATGCCCAATTATGTCCACAAGATGGCAAAAACCACAAGGATGATAATGAACGTGTACATTTTCATTTTTTATTTATTTTGTTCGTCCATTCACTTAGTGTATTTCTATGGGCGCAGTGCCAATTTAAAGCAAGGAATATACAGTACCGCGGGTTACTTACATGCCAACCAGATTCTTCAAGAAGTCATGATGTTGCACACTCCGGTACAGTAGGTGGCGGCACGCACCTACAACGCTGGTTTGTAGCCCGCTATTAAACGATTAAGAAGACTAACGTTAGAACGAACCGAACGAACAGTGCCTCCGCTACTGACTGTTTTTTGTCACATGTATGGGTCGTGGATGCAATAAGCTGACGTTTGGGCTACAGTCACAACAAACAGGCACCCTGTGGATATTTATTAGCCTAATATTTCATTCGCAGTGACTTCCAGGTAAGACTTCTCTTGTTTCTCGATAGCCAGGAGCGGTTGAAAGTTCAGTTAACGTTCCCCTCCTCTAAGCGTTAAGGCTAGCTGGCTAGCTAAACTTAATTAACCGTGGTTGAGTTATGGTAAGCTAGCTGTCAAATCTTCAACACAGACTGTCATGATCGAGCTGTAAAATAACAAATATACGGACTGTCATTCAATCTCACTAGCACCGTTCGATATAAAACTACCATAAACTATAGTATTTTTAAATCAATATTTTGGTAGTTAGCTAACGTTAGCTTTTAGATGGCCAAGGAACTAACATGTTGTTAGCAGTCACATTAGCCTCCGAGCTGAGAACAAGCTATTACCTCAGCTACTGTACAGTGCAATGTAAAGCCATAAATCAAGGTGACATTTGTACAGATTACAGATGACGCAAAGGATGCTTATGTAATCTATTTTAAGTTAAAGGATATTTAACTCTACTTAACATAATAACAGATCCCCTTTTATTTAATTAGAAAAACTCACAGAACACTGTAGGAGCAAAATATATGATTGTGCAGGATACATAAAAAGATAACAAAAGAAACAAACATTTATTAATTTATTATATACAGACAAGTAGGTATGAAAAAATATGTATATAGACAACAATTGACAACAAACATGCAGCATCTACCATACAATTCAATCGTTACTGTATATACGGGTAGTAGTGTGGTTGGTACTGTATACAGTTAGTGCAAGACTGCATGGGTGTGTCGAGAATGCCAAAATAATTATGTATCGGTAATGTAATAAGTTATTCTGTATAGAGAGGTAGTTTTATACATCTATTGATGGATATGGAGCAGGAGTGTGAGATATGAATACAATCCTCTGTCATGGTATGAATCATTTATTACCTATTTCTGTTTCTGGCTAACCCAGCAAATTAGATGTATGCCAAATAAATGTACATAATGAAATTGAAACAAATCATATTAAAATCTAATACTGCTGTAAAGCAGTGCTGCTCATTGATATGCAACATTGACTACAGTAGCCTAATATACCAAGAGATACTGAGATAGCTATCACGGTAAAACAGAAATCTGACAATTGACTAATTTATATCAGCAATTACTAAACAATATCAAAACAGTATCCCTTTGTTGTCCAACAATTTTGTTTCTTTGCAGGACTGTGTCAGATTTTGGATGGAGTCAGCACCGACATTTTTATTGTCTTGTGTAGCAGCAGCCAGGGACCTCAGGGTTCTGTCCTGTACATCAGTGAGAGAAGAATGGTCAAGTATTTCTGTAATAACGCAGACATCAGGAGTACGTGGGACCATGTTGTCTCTGCTTTTTGGCAGAGGTACCCAAACCCATTCAGGTATTGTAATATTTTCATGGTCAGTATTTTCATCAGGGATGCTTATTGTGAAGCATGTGGTGGGTGTCAGAAGGCAACAACGCCTTTTTAAGATATTGTATTTTGTAGTGGCACAGTGCCTGGAATGAAAACAATAACCCACAGTCATACTTTGTTCAACTTTGTCTAGATATGAGTGACTAGAATAAAAAGACAAAACAAGACTACAGTACATTGTGAACGTTTTGTTTGTTTTTAGTAACTTGCTTACAATTAGATTTTTCACTAGCTACAGTAATTTGCAACCAACATCATGAGAAATATCATGGGAAGTTGAGAAAGGAGGTTGCGCTTCAACAATGGAGATTCTTGGTGGAGTGCTAAACCCACAAACCAATAGGCATGTTCCAAAAAGTAAAGAAGTAGGACAAAATACTGTCATTGCACTTTTTTAATTGGGCTCACATTGCAATAAATCAATGCTGAGATCACAAACATCATAATGTCATTTTGTGCTCAAAAAGATGCACCAGGACACACAGAAAACACACAGACATTTTCTTTTAATTGACTGTTTGGAAGTGGACCCCTATTTTATCCAGAACTGAAATTAACCACAAACAGATATGAAACCCTAAAGTTAAGGATAGGTTCCCATTTTTTTTTTTTAAAACAACACTCACTTACACACATGTACATTGACACAGCTGATACAGTTTTCGCTTGCTGTAAGGATTTTCGAATATTCATACTAGCCATTTAGAGATCCCTTTTATTAAAATGCTTCCAGTGGAAAAGATGGGTGACAAAATCCATAGCAAAAATATATTCCAATCTTAAACCTGGGAGTTGGCCAAACAAAATGAGTATCCTCCAAAATTGGTGTTTTTAAGTACAGAATTTCCTCCTTGTGTTTCCACAGTATTCCTTGCTGAGCTGCAGTGGATGTATAGTAACACAAAGATGGAATTTGGTACAAAAAAGACTAACTTTGAAAGATATCCACTTCATTTGTCTATCCCAGACTGCTGAGGCCTCATATTATAAACTAAACTTAAAAATGTATTTTTGCAGAAGATAAGGACAGCTGATTTTGTGTCCCATCACTTACACGGAGGGACGGGATCTCTTATTGGCCAGTATGAACAGGAGGAATGATTAATTCAGTGTTTATATGTGCACCTGACTATTTTAAGACAGACCTAATGACACACATGGCTGTATGTTTTTGTATCCTTCAGCACCCATGTTCTCACGGAGGACGTTGTGTACCGCGAAGTGACTGCGGACCACCGGCTCCTCTCCAGACGCCTCCTGACGAAGACCAATCGGCTGCCTCGCTGGGCGGAGCGGCTCTTCCCCACCGGCATGTCTCGCTTGGTGTACATCATCGAGGACTCCATCGTGGACCCTGTCAACAGGAGCCTGACCACCTACACCTGGAACCTCAACCACACAACTCTCATGGTGAGCTGTCTGATTCTCTGTGGTTGCTTTTTGTGTAGCATTTCCCTTTATTTGTTATGAACTTTTTTTACAGCGATTTTTCCCGTAAGTCTTTGAAAAATGTTAGCATGTTAGTAAGTTTTCATCTACCGGTATGTCTCACTGACCTTGTCTACTCGGCCTACATTACTGAGATAAATCTCTAATATTCACTTGCCTGGAGCATTTTTTGTCTGCCTTAGTATCTTAAGGTGGCTACAATGAATATTTTTATAATAACAATGTATCTCAATTTAAAGCTCCCCTTAGCCTTATGGAGCTTTATATTGAGTTTCAGGTAATTGTTTAGCTGTCCCGTCTGCAACTTTACTGCTTTGATTTACTCGCGCCGCTCTTATAGCTAAAAAGCTCTAATAAACCCACTGTACACTACTTGCTTAGCACCAAACGGGAGACGGACACAGTTGGCGCCGAGATGGGGAACATAGTGGAGCACTTAGCAGCTAAAGAGTCTATTATATATTCCCCTCAGGAGTTGGTAGAGACTAAGCTAAAAGAGAGAGAATATTGGTCAGAAACACAACTCCAAATGAATGATAATGTTGCTCCGTAATTGCTGGATGTGTAGATAAGCAACTGTTTGCTAACAATTTCATTATTTAAACGTAAAAGGTAATGATATATAAGGGTTGTGTTCACAACTGCCCCCGAGTGCCCAAAAACAAAAAATGTTTTTGCTGACCTCCAGTGGTTAAAGTTATCACATTGCTTCAGTGATATGGGAGAGTACTGACATCTGACATCACTGTTAGATGTCATTACAGGTGCAGTATTGTATACCTCTTACCACACTCAACAGTTATGCAGTGTGTTAAGTTCTAGCAAAAGCTGATTCATACAAGAATCCAGATTTGTGTTTTCTACAATTCAAAATCAATTCACATGTTAAAAAAAAAATAAGATCTTGTTCAGTGTTGCTGTTTCTCCTTGCTTGATACTGTAAACTATGTTGGCAGAGTAGAAGAGCCTGAACTCTGTGCCATGACTGCGCAGTGCAGTCAGGTGTAGCTGCTAACCCCAGAAGGGAGGAAGGAATATTAATTCAACCAGCCTTATCTTCAAAGGAGCCGAGCGTTTGAACGCATTTCCGATGTAATGATCTCCCAGGGAAGAAGGGCCTTGACACAACTTGTACATTATGCAGCTTTAATGTGTGCTTTTTTCCCCCACTCTCACTGCTGTACACTGTACGCTAATGCAGGATGGATTTATGCTACTCGTGTTTTTAATCTACTGCAGCATGAAACACAACCGGAAGTTAAGCTAACTAACTGGTTGTGATCAAAGAAATAGTCTGATCCGAGCATCCAATTCAAATTGTAAAATGTTTCATTATAAATCAGCTCTTAAGCCCCTGTGTGTTGAAAAGTAGATTTAAAAAAAAAAAAAAAGACAAATTAAAAGCGTTCCACAGCTTTGTCCTTTACCTCAACCTGCTGTCACTTTTCTCTTTCCCCATGTTAGTCGGTTGAAGAGCGTTGTATTTTCCAAGACTCTGTGGAGCAGCCATCCACCACCAAGCTGAAACGGGAGGCGTGGATATCCTCAAACATTTATGGCTTCTCCAGACCTGTTCAGGTACTTTTAACCTTTTTGCGCAATAAGTAGTTACCCATGCTTGAATCAACATGTTCAACTATTCTATATCCTATATCAATGTAATGTACATATTTTTTATCTTTTTTTTTTTTTTTTTTACATAAGACAGCTATGAATTCATCAGCATAGAGGTGTAATAGCAGTAATATAGCAGCAAAGCACACTATTTCCAAGGCCTTATTTTGGTTTGTAGGTCAGAGAATGGGCAGTAGAGGCCTGGGAGCCTGTGTGCAAATGCCAAAATAAAGAAGTGGGAGATGTGAGGGGAGAAGTGAAAACAGTGCCAAAAATATGTCAGCCTAAAATTGTTATTATTACTGTAGATGTGGAAGATGCCAGGCTTGCTTTGATATCCCCTGAGAAAATGAGAGAGGGGACTGTTAGCTAAGTGTTGTTTTTGAGCTGTCTCCCCCAATGTAAAGCCATTTCCTGTTCTGTCTTTTCCCAGGAGTTTGGATTGGCCCGATTCAAAAGTAACCAGGTGAAGGCCATGAAAGGGCTGGAATACGCACTGTCCAACTTAGAGGGTACGTACACTTCACCAGCAGAAACAGGAGAAAAGAGAAAGGGAAGAGGGAAACAGTTTATTTTTAACTGTTGCTATTTCTGGAGAGGAGAAACTTATATGAGAAGTAGGGCTTTCTTTCCTCAGAACATTAGATGCGACACATTGTACACTATCTAAAAAAACAACAACGTATTTATGTTTTTATTTATACTATTATTTATATTTATAATATCTATACTTTGGATACATGGATAAACATCCTCAGGATGTGTTTTAATGAAGCCGGTGAATGTAAAAACACGTGGCTTGCCCCTGACATTCAAATGTTAATGTTTACCCTTCCAAGTTTGAAGCAGTAATTTGTCAGAAGAATAGCATAGAAATAGAAAGATATAGAAATTTACCCCTTTACCCAACCAGCCCTTGTTGCTGCTTTAGAAATATACCGAATAAATACCGTGGCTGCAGAGGGATATGAAACCATGGCAACTACAGTGACAAACAGCTTGGACTTCTGAATTTAGACTCAGACCAAAGATTTCGGCAGTCACTGTTGCATAAACAAAATACTGTGGAGCAGGCCATATGAAAGACACTTAAAAAAGAGAGCCTGTCCCCCGAGAGACGAAAAGGGGAACGACTTCAATGACCCGATAACATAAACATGAAAAGACTTTAGGCCAATTAAAGGTGCGGTCTATAAAAAAAATATGGGTGTTCACTAACAAATACTGGCAGCTGTCTAAAACTACAGTATCTGCAAAAACGTGTGTCATCCATCACAACTAGGGCTGAAACTAACGATTCTTTTAATTATTGATTCATCGGTTAAATATGTTATTGATTTAATTGATTGTTTGGTACATTAAATGTAGAGATATGTATCTGATATGTAAAACAGATTCTCATTTGCAACGATGACCTGTCAAATTCACACAGTTCCACAAAAAATATATATATATTTTTTTTATTGTATAGAAGACAAATCAATGCAATACAAAACATGAATTTGTGAAAAGTACATTTTAATGATCAGAGAGGTTATTTTAAATGATTGGAAGCCATTAGATGGAGAGGTAGTGCCTTGTTTGGCACTAGGCTCTGATGAGTGAGGTTTGTATTGTGCTACAAACTGTGTGTTGTGCTGATGCAGCGTACTGTTGTCTGAAAGGGCATTCTCCCATTGTTGTGATTCTGTCCCACTGCCCCTTTGTTGATGGCACTGCAGGGATTGGGATCAGGCTAAACGTTATGGTAAGTATGTAAGCAGTGGGGCATCCACCTGCCATGCCAGGCCTTGCCCGCGGTTGTCACAGGATGCCATATATGAGCCTCACACAGTAGATAGTGTAGCTGAGGTAGTGACTCTCTCCCCTTGTGTTGTTTATGCACATGCGTAAAAGTGACTCAAAGGTTGATCTAGTATTGAAGTAGATAGTGTTTAGTTTAGTTGACCTTACTGTCAGATGTGAGACTGAACCCTATAATCGATATTGTGGTGTTTGTTGTTTTCCAGGGTTTTAAATCACAAACTCTAAACTTGACTTGATATTTGAAAAAAAAAAAAAGAAAAAGAATCTGTCCGTTCATTTAATATTGTAATATTGTTTTTTTTTTTTACATGCAGCTACTAGTATAATGTTTTGATTTGCTCTCTTGTTTTGCACTTTAGAGATAAAAATGTGTGGGAGATCCAGGTTCGATTCCCACTACGATACATGAACCAATGTGTCCCTGAGCAAGACACTTAACCCCTAGTTGCTCCAGAGGCGTGCGACCTCTGACATATATAGCAATTGTAAGTCGCTTTGGATAAAAAGCGTCAGGAGTAAAAAAGTCACAAATTACATTTACAATAAACAAATCATATGTTATACACATTGACTGTTTAAACGGTAGAGGCAAAATCTACGGAAGCCCTGGGAGGCAAGTGAGAAAAAAAAAAGAAACCCGCTGTTCCATTTTCTAAGTATGATTTTAAATTATTTTTTCTCCTGTGTTTATGACTTAGGACAGGTGGGGGAAAAAAACAACCGGTTTTGCTAGGATAATCTTTCTAAGTTCCTTGCATAACCTCGCATAATTTTGTGCTTCCTCGCCATACTTTTCTTCTTTCATTCCTTCCGAGCCATGTCTATTTTCGCTCAGCTGACAAGCGCAGCGCCTCAGTATGGATAAGCTCATTGATTTTTACTTTGAACTGGGCATTAAGCTGAAATACTGCTCAATGGACATATTCAAACTCTGTGTTTAAGTTCTATGATTTATATTTCTTATGTATGACAAGATAATGTGCAATGTCATGGTCATGTGGTGGTGAACCAACAGAGAATTATCAGAGAAGATAAATATATTATATATTATAAATATTAGACCGTAAACAAACGGCTATAACCTAATTATACATATAACATTTTTTTTTTTATGAAATGTTAATTAAAAAACACGCGACTTTTGCTAAAAGAAAGTTGGAAAAGAGGCTATGATGAGCCCTGATAACCGGACATCTCCTTCATAAAAAAAAAAAAGCAGAATATCGAGTTCTAACCGACCAGTCTGATGTGTGTAGGGGTCTGTATGGTTATACTGTAGCAGCTTGTGTCGTTTTCAGGCGATTTAAAGGAACACACCGACTTACTGGGACTTTAGCTTATTCACCGTATCCCCCAGAGTTAGATAGTCCCATACCTACCTTCTTCTCCGTCGCGTTCTAACTCTGTTCAAAGTAGTTAGTAAATCGCTCCAACTAGGCTACTGCTCTCAATAAGTGATAAATAACGCCAACATGTTCCTTTTACATGTTAGTGATTTCTTAGTTACAACGTACAAATAACAAGTATCATAGCCGTCTTCTAACCGTATATAAACTGGGAACTATATTCTCAGAAGGCGAAGCACTGCTACTTCTGCGAATAGTGATATGCTTGCAGCACCTGAGAAGCACCGAGCAGAGAGTTGCAATGCTTCGCCTTTCTGAGAATATAGTTCCCAGTTTGTATACGGTTAGAAGACGGCTGTGTCTCATGTGACCTTGTTATTTGTACGCGCTGTGACTATACAAATCGCAACATGTAAATAGGAAAATGTTGGCGTTATTTTGTCCCTTATTGGGAGCAGTAGGCTAGTTGGAGCCGGTTACCTCCAGGATCTGTGCTAGGCTAAGCTACTGGTGGGGCCGTCGGACAGAGTTACAACACGCACAGAGATGAGAAGGGTACGTATGGACTTGTCTAACTCTGGGGGTTACAGTGAATAAGCTAAAGTCCCAATAAGTCGGCATGTTCCTTTAATTCCAATGTAAGCATTGAAACAGATTAAAACTCCACAGGTCTGTCTTTTTTCTCCTTTGCCTCTTAGAGCTTCTGTAGAACCTTTTGTAACTTTGAAAATAGTGTCAATTACTGCAGTTTGCCATTGTATGGCAGTATAGTCAATGATAAATGCCAAAGAACAGAGAGGACCTGCAGTGTTGTTTTGCTGTTTTATTCAGTTTATTTTGAACTATCAATCAATAAATAAATAAATCTTCTCTGATTGGACAGAATAGAGAGAATGAGGGACAGGAAAGGTTGGAGAGAGCAGTGTCATGTGTGGGATGCAATGCACCTGGGTCTGTGTGCCTGCTTAATATTTGCCTTTATTGATTAGATTGACTGTCGGACACAATGCTAATCTCATAGGTCCACATGCATTGCTGCTCGCATCAACTGCATGAAGTCCTAACTTCAACAGACATTTTACTGTATTTATGTTTTGTCCGAATTTGATTTCTTCAACATCAGAATCGTTTTACATCCTGCAACACTAAAGTCAAATGAACACTAACCTTTATGCTGAACCTAATATACGTGCGTACCTGCTACACTTAAAGTACATTTGGGGGAAATGACAGCATTAAATAAACCCAGCTCTGTGCTTTAGACTGCTATACTGAGCTACTGAGAGAAATCCAAAACAATCCCAGTACCTCATTTTACAAAGCCTTTTGCAAAAGTGTGTCACCAATTTGCCATTTACTGTATGGTGCTGAACACTTCAACAATCTGAAATCTAAAATCATACAGTATTAGACCAGTTTAGACCAGTTGATGTGAAATATCAGACAATTTATATAAACCTGTTTATACTACCAAGTAAGACCAGTTGTATTTTTTTATACACTGTTATACAATGAATCACTTGAATAAAATCAGACTGATAGTGTCTGAGAAATCACCTGAGATACCACAGTACCGCCTCACTCTTGTAAGACTGCAGTGTCTGTTTTTTTCCAGACATTTCCTTCAGAGGAACATCCCTAAAACATCCTTAAACCTGTCACTTAACAGGCAAACGCAGACTATGGGAGTGCTGAGATATTCCTGATCATGTAAAAACCCCTGAGGGTGGACTTGGAACTTTTTTTTGAGTGAATTCAGTCGCCTTTCACTTTCAGCAGAGTTAGTGGAGCCTCTGCACCAGACTGTGCGACACAGACCGTGGATCAAAAACGCATAAGAACTCAACTCAACTTTAGTGAGGAACAGGAAACATGTTAAAACCAGTTGGGCAGCAATTTGCTGCCAGTATGACACCTCTCAGCCAAGGTAATTTTAGTAAGGGCTGACATTGATCACCTTCCACTAAAACACACACGGTGACCATAAGATGGGTGATGTCATAGAGGCATGCAGGGATTTTTTTTATTTTTTTATGTCGCTTATGCAATTAAAGCCAATTTGCTAAATTTTTTGTTTTGTCTTTGTTGTTGACAAGAATATAGGATAGCCTCTTGAAACTATACAATACTGTCGTGGAGAGTTATATATGGGCAGGCAAAAAACCAAGCTTTAACCGATCAAAATTATATGCGGCCAAAGAAAGTGGAGGCTTATCATTGTCTAAAATAGAGTGGTATCATTATGCCTTTTCACTGTCCCAGTTAGCTAAGATAAATAATTTGCGGGAGCAGGTGCCTTCCTAGGTTAAAATAGAAGAGGAACTGGTGGCTCCAACCTCCTTTGAGGCGTTTCTCAGTCAGATGGGAAGACCGGTACCCTTTTAAGGACCCAGTTTTGACCTTTGTACAGGAAACCTGGATGAGTGCTCATCAACATATAAAATGTAACCCGCATCTTACCCCTAAATCTTCTATTTGGTATAACAAGAAAATATTAATTGGCAAAAAATCTATTATGTGGGAGAAATGGGCAAAAGCTGGAATAAACTTGCTTTGTGACTTGCTTAGTGAAAATGGATTGAGGTCATTTGATGAAATTAAGCAAGAATATAACCTTACACAAAATTACTTTTGGAAATTCCTACAAATTAGGCACTGCATTAAAGCTACTCGGGGGAAGAACCCTGCCCCCGTGACCAGGAGTCCAGGTAACTAAATATAAAAAATGTGGAGCCTCTAAATTTTATGAGATTTTCAGGGAGGCTCGTCCACCCCACATGGAAGGGTTAAGACTGTGCTGGGAGAAAGATGTGGGCAAACAGATCTCAGCTGATAGATGGATGAAGTTGGTTGCGTCCTGGCATAACTGTTCTCGTGAAGCACAATCTCAGTTTATTCAGTACAAATCACTTAACCGAAACCACTGGACCCCCAGTAAAATGGCCAAACTAAAACTTAAGGACGGTAACACATATTGGAGGTGTGAGAAGGAAGTGGGTTCTCTGGTACACATGTTGTATTCTTGTGGAAAAGAAAATGCACATTTGTGAGATAGGGTTGTTACCCTCTTGAATGATCTATTCGGATTACAACTCACCAAGACCCCAGCTCTGTGTATTCTGGGTCTGCTGCCAGACAATAACACTCTGACCGGAAGACAAATACTGGATACGTCTGGCTACTACAACAGGATGTAGAATAATTCTGAGGCACTGGAAGTCATCTACTCTGTGCCGTTTTAGGGAATGGACTGAACAAATGACAAGAATGGCTACGTATGAGCGAGTCACTTACGGAGTAATGGGGAGAGAGGATATCTTTAATCAAGTCTGGGGCTCCTTCCTGATGGCAGTAGAGGGGTTGTCTGTCTGAATATAAGGCACCGGTTCTGATCCAATCCAATATAGCGTTTGACTGGTAGAATAATCTAATGTAATGTAAGGCACATGATGATGTTGTTTTTTTCTTTTCTTCTTTCTGTATTCTTAAAACGGGACAGTGGGTGATGTAGATGTCTTGTTAGTTGTGATGGTGACATAGGTTGTACTGTCTGTCAAAAATATTAATACAAAATAAATAAATAAAAGAATATAGGATGTAGAAATCAGCTGTTTAAGCAGTTTTCACATTAGTGAAACTGGCCCCTATAACTTCCCAAAATCCAGTTATCGTCAGTCTCCAAACGTGAAGAGGTTTCTCCCTCTGTCAGCACGCAGTCACCTCGCAGGACACACATCTGCCAATTTGTCTAAAGGAAGCAGCTCGTTTTTTGTGTACAAATATATACAATACAATATATTTGAGAACATAGCTGGAATACGAACAAACAAGAAAACAACACACAAACCCGCACAGAGCGTCCTGAGTGATAACAATTACCACAGTCATAATTAAATTGAATACAAAGTTGTTTTACAAAAGTCTGTATACATAGTCAAAATAAAGGAATATCCACAGCATGGTGCTTTACATTGGATACAAAACATTAGTCCTAACCCTGAAAAGAATGTCAGCACAGGGTCCCAGCCAGATCTTATCGAACACACCTATCTTCATTTTAAAATCTCAGTCTCTCCAGATGTTCTGTGTGTTTGCCATTTCTCTCAACCACAAATACTGTATGTGGGTACAGAGTCCATTTCTCACACACGCAAGATTAACTTCTTTGCAATCACCATTCCAAACAAAACAGCCATGTTTTCATACTTATTGGCTAAAGATAAGGAGCTTGTTGCTCCAAGGATGGCTATGAGCAGCTATGGCTACGAGCTATGATCTGGTTCCCACCAGTTCCCAAAAGCCTCCGAGAAACAATATAAGATGCTTTTCCAATATGTGTAAAGTTTGTAACACTATGGATCATAGACTTCTAAAAAAATAAAAAGCTGTGTAACTTTTCCCTGTAATAAGAGTCTGTGTAACGTCTTGTATAAGACTATGTCTGACGTTGACCGAACAATCTCTTTTATATACTCTTCAAACATTCGTCCCAGACTTCATCTTTTTAATTCTACATTCAGCTCGTCCGCCCACTCCTGTCAAAGTCCAGATGTGTTCAACAGAGCTCTGTCATGTAGGATCTGATTTAAACAAAAAAAAAAGAAACGCCCCACAAGTAACAGGATCAAATTCATTTATTGCTTCCAGACTCGTGCTCGTTCAAGATTTCACAGTTAGGCATATGCTTTCTGACATAATGTCGGATTTGTAAATATCTGAAAAAACTATACCCAGGGATATTGTTAACCGCTCATAACTGTGCAAGTGCCCCTTAATATATAGGTTGCTTATATTACAAATACCTCTCTGTTTCTCTTAGGGAAACGGCTCTGTTGTGTTGTGATTCTGGCTGTTGCTCTCACGTGTGGTACTTGAATTTTGAGTGTCAGGCACAAATAGACTGTGAGGCACAAATAGACTGTGCAGCCCATGGCACTGAATCCAGTATGAGGCCAATCCTAACCGAATACAAATGTGGGTGTGCTGCTCACATCAAGACTTTTTTCAAAAGCATTTTCTCTTTTAGAGGAAGTTCATAATAATTTAGGTTTTGTCACCTTTCCATCATCGTTTAGGCATGAACCTCTTTACATAAATGTGATGGTAACGTGACATGTAGGAACATTTCCATAACTCTTTCAACACCGCACAAGTCTGAATTGAATGGCATCAGATTACCGTAAAGGCTGCTCATCATGTTCACCCGGAGTAAGATCACTGTAAAACATTTACTATTCATCTGCTAAAATAAAAAATCATGAATACATTATGAAATACTGTAAATGAGCCAATTTTACATTGTTAGAGATGTCAGATTATGCCAGAGCACTCTCTAAAAAATAATTTTCCCGTCACTGTGCAACCGGGAAAACCTTGTACAACCACAGTAATAATCAGACCAGCTGTCTCCCTTCTTATATTTTCAACTTTCATTCATGCCAGACGCATCAATAAATAAATGAATATCCAGCAAATCACGATTCCAGCTTGATTTGCTGTCAGACACTATAGAATAGACCAGCTCGATGGCCATTAATTAAGCCTTCGATAGCAAAATACGTTTTACATTCCATTACTGATGCATCCTGTGGGGGGAAAAAAACAAACACGTAATTGTCCCTGTCATTATACTTTAAAACTTAGCACTGTTTTCTAGCAGTACGATGTTGCCTCTCACACACCAGGTGCCAGATATCTCGCTCCCACGGGGCCTTCTTTCTGAAAATGTTCTGTCATGTCTAAACAAAGCCGTAAGGAACATTTATGTTCAACAACTGGTAACAAAAACCGCTTGATAAAGCCAGCAGTGTTGCGTATTCCGTGTCTGAAAGGGGCAAAAGATAACACATTGTTGTTGTCCTGTCTGTCTGTCTCTGGACTCTTACAGGAGAGACGCCCCAGCGGCTGCTCAGGGACACAGTGAAGGATGCATCAGAGAAGGCCAAGGAGGCAGCCAAGAGCCTGGCGTCAGCCGCTAGCGCCCCAAAGAAACCGCAGCAGTACGTCTGACAGGACAGTGTGTAGGGCACCGTGCAGGTGACGCCAACTCAACACAATGCCTTTTGATCATCTCTATCATCTTGACTGGAATGACGTTTTCTGGGAACTCGCTGATTGCTGTTTATTCTCTGTTTTTCTTCCTTTGGTATGAAGCAGCCTCTCTTCTCTACGATTGGACTTTTTTTTATTTTTATCTTTCTCCATTCTTTCGCCTTCTGTCTTGGTTAAATCTCAGGTCCTGCGCTTTTGTCTGAAACACATTGCCTTTGTGGAAGCATTTAGATTGTGACCAGCAGCACCTTTTGATGCTGTAAATACTTCAGGTATAAATGCACATTTACATGTCTTGCCATATATGTAATGTATCTATTTTAATTTAGTAAGCTTATTTTCATACAAAATTATAAAACTCTTCTTGAACAGTTTGGCACTTTGGAATTTAAGTGTTATTATCACTACTATTATCATCATCATAATTGGTCCAGCCTAACGTTCACATTAGACCAAATCATAATACTGTGACTGTGTAGTTTTAACTAAGCTTAAGCAAGCAAGAACAAGGATTATGATTTGATGGTTGCACGCATATAAACGGTGAACCTTATTGTATTATGGTCGATTTCCTCATGCTTTCTTCCTTATTTGACATTTTCTGGGGTTGAGACTCTACTTCCCACTTTCAAACACATCAGTGCATAATCAGGCAAATTCACAAAAGGATTGCTCGGCTTTTAGGGCCACTAAACCTGCACAGATAAGACCGAAAAAAACAGTGTAATTCTCAAAGACCCCGAAAAGGGTGAAATGCTGTTCGCACATATGTAAATGAGGTAATATGCATACATTTTGAATGCATGCGTTTGAAAACAACAACAGCACTGACTGGGATATTAAATCCTAAATACAGTTTCTCTCTGGAATGGAATGCCTCGTCGGTCAGGACCTGTAGATCTCGGTCTGAAAATGTCATTTTTTTTCTCACTCTCTCTGCCGTTGTTCTGTCGTCTACGTTCTTGGTGCAAAAGCAACGTTTATTCTTCGCCACATGGATAATTGCCCTCATCTGCAAAACTTCATGCCCGTGTTTTGCGCTGTAATATCATTAGCGCCATATCCTTTGTGAATCGGCCCGAGTCTTTGTTACTAGTGTCAAGAATATAATGTATTCTGTAATACTGCGCACAATAACGGGACATTTGCTATAAATGCTACAGGTTAGACAATGCCACAACGGCCTGTAGTGAAACTTTGATGGTCACAGGAAGTAAATTGACTTGTATGAAACAAATCAGATTGAGCAAAGTTTTCACATCTCCGTGCTCAAAATGACTTTGTAATGTGAATACTCCTTTAACTGTGTGACTGCGTAACCGAGGTGCGTTGTTAAGACGGAATCATTTCAGCCTGCCTGTTGATATGAAGCTTAACGCTTGTGTTGACTTCGGGTCAAATTGACCCGTTTTCAATTTTTGTTTTATATCAGAAAACATGGGACGTAGAAAATGTGTAGAAAAATGTAACAATTTAAAATTTTGGAAGAAGCAAAAACACCTTTTTGGAAGAAAACACAAGGGTTATGTAGCGATGAAGATGATACACTGTTGTACAGATTTCAGTGATTGCATTCCCTTTTACAGTATATGGGTTTTTGCTGCTCTAAGACTTGAATTATATTTCAGAAATATATACATATATATTTTATAATATAATATACATTATATATTCACGTAATGAATATTCAATATATTCATGTAATGTATTTTGAAGGATTATTTAGCACAAAGCATTTGGGATATATGGTATATGTAGGATTATTTTAGCCAGGTAGTAAGATATGTAAAAACAGCATTGATTGGGCTTTTAATTGAAGAATTGAATTTTTTTTTTCTTTCTCACTCATTCAAAAACATTTTCAAGTTAAAGTCCAGTGTTTGTTGTCTTGTGTTTTCTCATTGTCAAACTAAGCTTTAATAAAATGTGATAAGTTATTTAATTAATTCTGCCTTCTTGTTGATTTCATCAGTTAACTTTTCTCTGCTGTAACGGAGACAAAAGATGATCTCTGACCTTTAAAAAAAACTAGTTAATATTCCAGACTACAGATCACAGTTTCACAGCTCCACAAGCCAAACAGGAAGCCCTTTAGCATCTGAACATGTTTATCTGCATATTCCTGCTGCTTTGTTCAGTTGAAGTTGTCACAGTGCACAATAAGCAGTGTGTAGTTCCATACTGTGTCATCATAAATCATTCAATAGGCAATGATGAGGTTGCGGCAACTTTCTGTATAAAACATTTTTTAATTATATTACAATGAGAGAATACACAATACCTTCAAGTGTTTGCTAAAATGTAGCCAGCACCAGATACGCCTGTGTACGCACACTCACACATACAAAACAAAAAAGGAACTTATATAACATCTTCTGAATGCATATTACACATTCGCTAAAAATGAACATATTCACAGGTCTCTGGCACAGAACTCTCCCTACTCTGCACAGTATGTCAGCCACTCCCCACCATCCTCCTCTCAACTATAAATCCCAGCCAGTTCACCCTCCTCTACAGCCTCTAGATTCTTGTTGGTTAAAAAAAGAAAGAAATGAACCACAATTCTGATGTGCGACACCCATTTGGCTCTGGAGCATCGCCCGGTACATAAAGATGCAAAATACGGAAAAAAAAAAAAAGACATAAAGGCTGGGGTTCCGGAAAGCGGGATGCTGACCTAAAGCCTACAAGTAGTTAAAGCTATTTGTCTGGAATCACATAAAGGAGCTCTTACAGTACTAATCATTCAGCATAGAATGTTTAAAAGTGACTATTTATTTGGCAGGAATAATATTTCATTGAAGTTGTGTAGATTTTATAGAAGAAGCACCCTTACTCAGCAGGCTCACCCTATAGGATCTGAGTGCGCAGACTTCTCGGCCTTCACCCTGCTCTCTGTGCAGACTGCCCTTGGTCTGTGCTTCACCCTGATTTCATCCCACCACCCACCCTTTTTTTTCCCCTCTGTCTCAGCCTGCTGACACCCCTAAATATCACACTGTGCTTTTGAGCTCTTAGAAAACTCAACACGCTGAAGTAAATCTCTGTGCAACGGCAACATGAAAGCAAATCTCAAACCTGGTCTGTGCTTGCTCTGATGACTCTTAAATTACGCTTTGATCTTCATAGGAGTTCAATGAAGCTTCTTGACATAAATGTTTGCCTTTTTGCAATGAAGAGAGAAGCCGTAACATCTCCTGTTGCCTCTCCAAGGGTTTGCAAATAAGAGCAGCTGTGACTAATTTAACAGTCTTCATTCATTTCTACAATCTCTGCTCTTTTTGTTGTTGTTTTGTTTAAGAAAATAACTTTTCCCAAGGCACATCATTAAAAGAATTTCCATAAACACTAACCATCCAGCATTCAAACTAAATGTTACCACGTCCAGTCAGCTGCTCGAAGCCACTTATTCTCAGTGTGTGCTATGTACATTTTCCATTGATGACACTGAATAATTATAATCTCACATCTGGCCCTTGTCCTATTCACTCCGCTGGGAGGTTCTGTGCAAGAGAATGACTTTATGCCATTAATATGGTTTGCTAAGTTGTTCGTTTGACCAACAAACAGTCATGTACAAATCCTTTGACAATAATGTAAACTCTTGATTTTTTTTTTTGCCCTCCTGCAGTGTATGGAGAGAGTGCAGATAGGAGGTCATCAAACAAAGTATAGAATTGGTCACAAAAAAAAGAAAAAAAAAATGCACCACAGAGTCAAAAGCAAAACCATTTGATTTTCTTAAAAACCCTGCCCGCCCCCCCTCCCTCAGAAAGCACATGATGGTAATATTGCTGTGTCTCAAGAGGTCCCCATGATCAATGGGTAACACTATGTTTGGGACGGACCACTGGGAGCACGGAGGCCTTTGAGCTGCCATCAATTGGATTATTCTTTTTATCGCTCCTCTCCCAGTGACTCCCATTGAACAAACACATAGTCGACATACATTAATAGTAACATGACAAAAAGAAAAGATAAACACGCTTCAAGCCCAGAAGTTTTGAGCCCTGTTGGTGACCATTCAGGGCGACTGGAAGCTGCCATGGGAGTTTACCAGTGTGAGGTTTTTTTAATTTATTTATTTTTCTGTGACAGAGGCAGCACTGGCAGAGCGGGCGTCAGGAGGGTGGGGAGTGCCTGGACTGGGTGTACAAGAACAGCGGCTGCTCAGCAGAGACAAAAGGGGCTTTTTATTTTTTTTTTTATAATGTATTTTTAATGAGGTCTTCTCTTCAAGTGCCCCTTGCTCATGTGTTTTGGCATGGTAAGGGTTGAAATCAAAGCTTTCAGCCCCGCCAGGGAGGATGAGATTAGGAGGAGGGGAGGGGAGTGTGACCTGAGTAGGGACCCGAGGACGAGGAGGTGGGGGGGGAGGAGGGGGGGGGGGAGGAGGGAGGTCGAACGCTCACCAAGGCACAGAATGACAGCAGGAGAGTCACCCAAGGGAGAGGGGCCAGTGTATCAGCTCCCCTGCCCCCACTCTTACTTCAACAAGCCTGACCTCATGTCTGTCTGTCTCTCATATATATATTTATATATAGATAGATATACTCACTCTTTTTTGTCTTTTCATTACAAGAGAACATTTAGGAAAATATAATACAAAATGTAATACAAGAAATATAGACTACACTGGCTAATATCACTTTTAGTGACAAGTAGCTTCTTTCGTATACGGGTTTTTTGTATTCTTTTAAGTCTTTTGTATTTTTTTGGTCAGACCTGCCATGGTGGACTGGCCCTTTTTTTATTTTTTTGTTTTTTTTTTTTTTTTTGAGGTGTTGGGACGCCAACCTCCAAAGACTGCCAGAGTCTGAAGCCTAATGATAATTAAATGGTCAGAGAGCGAATAGAACCGCCTCCTCCGTCAATAGTGACTATTGTGCAAAAAGTTACAGAAAAGTTAAAGAAGAAATGTCATCTACAGAAATAAGTAACAGATAGTAGAGAGCAAAGAATATTGGCCTTTGGGCCAGAAATTAAAAGTTCAACTGAATGTGATTAGTTTGCTAAGTTTGCTCTACAGAGAACAAATCATTAGAGCTGGCCCTTTTTTTTTTTTTTTCTTTGAATGTTTTTTTCTTCCACATTAACAGCTTTGACTTGTTAATCAGAACGACAACAGAAACCATCCAGACACACATGAACACTGCTTGAAAAAGTAACAAAGCTGTAGAGAAATGCAAATTATGGGTAAATGGCATTGTAAGCAAAGAGAAGGATCCAGTAGTGAAAAAGGAAGATCCACTCTCTGTCAGCACCCACTGGCCATCTACAGGGTTAAAATAAAAAGGAAAGGAAGTCTCCCGTGACACCTCATAGTCCACCAGAATCATTTAAACACTCAGAGGAAGCACCCGCCTCTCGTATTTATTGCTACATCAATTCGCTACTGAGAAGGATTTGAATCAATTTTTAAGGAATAGAGTTTTTAGTTATGAGGCAACTCCTTTTTTTAATTGACATAGTAGTCCATCCACACCGTAGGGTGGTATAGTGTAGTGGTCAGTAGTGTGGAGTAGTGGTTAGGCAACCCAACCAGAGGGAGACATGAGGGTTTGGACAGTAACTGTACATCTATATACATTTGTTCTTCTCTGCTACAGCTCTGTAACTTTTTTCAGTTTGTCTTTGACCAAAAAAAATTGGCCACATTTGGTAATGAAGATGTGACTTTGTGTGCAGAAGTAGCCACTGATAAAGTCCTGTTTTAGGCCACGCAGTTGCAGGAGCACCGCTGCACATTAACACAAACCTAAATAGTGGAAGCATTAAATGAATAGTTTAACATTTTGGGGAACAGAGCTTATTCGACACCATCATGTCTGTTTGCTAAATATCAACGTACAGCCAGCAGTCGGATTAGCTTAGTTTAGCTTAGCATAAAGACTGTGAAATAAATATGTTTCCCAAAATGTCAAAGTATTCCTTTAATCTCTGTCGTTATTTTCAACAGTCAAACGTTTTCGAGGAACGTGCAGGACGTCTGCAATAGCTACTCCTGTAAATCTTATTGCGTAAAGGGAAGATACTGTATGATGTAAATAACTTTCAATGTTGCAAATATTGCAGAAGTGCTTTACCTTTTACACCACAAGCTTGGTGCAAAGCTGTGTATTATTGCCTCATGGAGATGACATGAAGCTTGTACACACACACACACACACACACACACACACACACACACACACACACACACACACACACACACACACACACACACACACACACACACACACACACACACACACACACACACACACACACACACACACACACACACACACACACACACACACACACACACTTTACAGAATCCCGATTAACAAGTCAAAGCTATCTTATCACAAATTTTTAAACAATCTCTTGTTGTTTTTTTGGTTGTGGGTGGGGGGGAGGGGTGGGGGGGGGGGGGGGGGGGGGGGGGGGGGGGGGGGGGGGGGAGGGGTGAGAGGGTTGAGGGGGGGGGGGTGGGGGGGGGTGGTGTTTTTTTTTGGTTTTTTTTTTTTTTTTTTTTTTTTGGGGGGGGGGGGGGAGGGAAAGAGGGGGTTTTGGGTTTTTTTTGTTTTGTTTTTTTTGTGGGTTGGGGGTTGTTTTTGTTTTTTTTAAAAAAGGTGGTGGGGAGGGGGGGGGAAGGGGAGGAAAGTAGGGGGGTTGTTTTTGTTTTTTGTTTTTTGGGTTTTTTTTTTTAAAAAAAGTTGGTTTTTTTTTGGGAATTTTTTTTTTTTTTGTTGGTGTTACTGGGCTGCAAAAAAATTACAAAAAAAAAAAAAAAACATTAAAAAAAAAAAATGGGGGGTTGGTAGAAGGGGGGGGGTAAGGGGAGGGGGGGGGGGGGGGGGGGGGGAGGGGGGGGGAGGGAGAAGGGGGGAGGAGGGAAAAAAAAAGGAAAAGAAGGGGGGTGGGGGGGGTGGGGAAAGAAAGGTTTTTGGGCAGGCAGGTGTGGTGGGGGGGGGGGGGGGGGGGGGGAAAAAAAAAAGGGGGGGGGGGGGGGGGGGAGGGGGGGGGGGGTGTGGGAGGGGGGGGGGGGGGGGGGGGGGGAAAAAGGGGGGGGGGGGGGGGGGGAAAGGGGGGAAAAAGGGGGGGGGTTTGGTGGGTTGGGGGGTGGGGGGGGGGGGGGGGAAGAGGGGGGGGGGGGGTTTTGGGGTGTGTGGGTGTTTGGGTGGTGTCACTGGAGCTGCTCTGGAGGCTGTAGTGGTCCTCCTCCTCGCCGTCGCTGATGCTGCCCACGCTGTCCGCCTCGCCAGGAGTGAACTCCATCCCCTCGATGTCCACCTCTGCACGCAAAAAGAAAAGAAAAAACACAAGGGTTTTTTTCGGCACTGTTTAAAACAGAAGAAGTGAGGGAAAAGTGTTTATTTCCACCCAACTGCGGGCATATTTATTAAGGAGCCTGCAGAGCCTGTGGATTAAACCCAGATTTAGGCAGCCATTAACTCTGGGCAAAGAGGCAGATCTTTGTGCTCCCACAGCTAATCCCCATCCATTTCTAAACAACTGCATGTGTGTTTACCTCATCCAGGATTAATAAAGATACTGTACCAGTCCAAACTAATGCATTTCAGGGGAGTCTGTGACCCTGGTGAGCAGCAGATTGTGCCTTTAAACTCGGTGTTATGCTCGAAAAGAACTAGATCATACGACAAGTAGTCCAACCGCATCGAAAGGCACAAATATTTATAGGGGTAAAAGGCCTGCCATCACAGAGCGGGGTGAGACACAATGAATGGTCTAAATATGGGGAAAACTGCTCACATTTTCAAACAGTCTCTCCTAGAAGGCGATCATAGTGTTGCCAACTTCCTCATCTCTGCACACCTGGCCAGTCGCTGCAGAAATGGGCGAGCACTGAGACACCCCCCCCCCCCCACCCCCCCGAATTGTGACGTCAGAAAGGTGTGGGGGAGGGGGTTTGAGATGCCGTCTTACTATCCAACAAGCACTTCTAATGAAGGGTACAGCTAGCGCCTTAAGTCTCAAGAGATTGGCTGCGGTTTCAGGATCATGGCATTCAAACAGAACCAGAAAAATGCCTCTGGCCTCAGAGGACGGCAGATTACCGTTCGTATTTTTGTCATTTCGACAGGTGAAACGTGACAAAGCGGTTGAGCTGCTACAACCTGTACCAGTACATTACACAAAATCGTATCTACCACCATCAGTAGCTAAAAAGGAGTGCTAGATGGTGTTAACCTTTGACCCCAGAGGCATCACCTGCAAACAAGAGCGGGGCTAATCATCGGGTGGTTGTACACTTGCATCCCAGTGTGGCTCAGAGTTTATCAGTGGACAGCGAGAGGAATGCAAACAGCTGACTGGGTTTACATGTAGATGAAAGCACTAATAGCGTTGTGTGTGTTGTGAGCGAAATATACAAACTGAATATAGCTTCAGGGTATGCACAGTTTTTTATTTATTTTTATATATATATATATATATATATATATATATATATATATATATATATATATATATATATATATATATATATATATATATATATATATATATATATATAAATAAAAAACTGTGCATACCCTGAAGCTATATTCAGTTTGTATACACACACACACAGTTTGTGTGTGTGTCAACCTCAGTCTGAGCCATACCAAGGTCCTTATTGATTTGCATCAAACGTGGTGATCTGCATTGGATTTTTCATTAATGTCATAGTTACATAGAACTGTGACCACAATGGCCCGGACTGTCACACATACGATACAGAAAAGGAAGTCCTGAGAAATGTAAGATTCTCTAGAATTAATCTACATGTACATTTCCAGTAAAAGCATTTCACAATATGACACGCTATATCCGCTTGAGAAAAGTTATGTACGGATGAGCTCGTCGTCATCAAAAGTCAAATATTCCAGATATGGGACAAATAAGGTTCCATAGTGGACTGCTGGTTGGGCTTTTGAAAGCCAGCGTACCTTGCTCGGAGTCAGTGGAGATGGTGGAGCCCATGCTGTCGGTGCGGATGCGCTCAACAGATCCGGACACAGAAAGCTGCTCCAGGCGGCGTTTGAGGTAGCGGTGCTCTCTCTGCAGCTGCTCCTTCGTGTTTAAAGCCTTCCTGTCCTGCTCCTCCAGCTTCTGCAGAGACACATAAACGCAGAGAATCAATGACAATGTTCGCTGGACACAAACATTTCCATCATTACTCTCTCTCTTTTTTTACTGTATAACCCGTATACATTTTCTTTTCTTTTTTTTTTGTGTCGTACCATTCGATTTTCCAGACATTTTTTCTTTCCCTTGTCATACGTTGTGCGTTCCCTTGCAATAGGAAAACGTATTATGAAGGAACACAAAAGTTGGTCAGAAAAAAAAGAATCTGACTGAGGCCTTTCTGTGGCTATGTAGAAAAGGCACACAATACCCCATTTAAATTAATATTTCCAGCATTTGACATTCATATTCAAAAGAAAGAGAAGTCATTGCTGCACACCACATACCATGTATATTCGTAAATAAAATAAAGTAAAACATGTTTTACACACACAATTACTGGTAAAGCTACCAATGCAGTTTAAGATGACATAAGACTAAGTATACAATAGGGTTTCTTCCAATTGTGATCACCATGTTATTTTTCGATGTATTATTGATGTTGGGATATAGCTTATCTTTACAAGAATTTGAATTCATGCCATATCCTACAGATGCTGTTACTGATGTTATTGCATAAAATTGTGCACGCTTGTGAAACCAGCGTTTTCTTTCATCTCCTGCCAATCAGACCTCTGCCAAACTTACAAAAGAGATTATTAAACAACAACATTAAGGACGTGGCCGAACGACTGTGAGGTCTGTAGGTTAGAAAGTCAGAACGAACATAACCTCTAAAAGTTTGACTCAACCTGGGCTTCGATTTTGATGTGAAAGTTTTCGGTGGTTAATCAAAGCCGAGGCGAACACATGTGGCCCCTTGTGATATACGACTGACGAGAATTAGCGCAGATCGTCTGAGAAGAGAAGACATGCATGATAAACAGGAAATGAAGGGTTAAAACTTGCTGTGCCTGGATTTTCCACCAACCACAGTGTTGCTGCTTGTAAACAGCAAGCTCAGTGTAGCGTGTCCTAAACTGTACTTAGATGAACAGTTCATCCTCTGCATGGTAATAATCTAATAATATTATACAAGCACTCAAGTGTTGTTGAGGCCTTCTCTGTCACTGCCCCTGCTGCATACCTTTTATGTAAAGTATCTTACATGTCTCTGTGTGTGATCTGCAACAGTTAATGAACCATCGAGAAGGAGTTGACAAAGCCAACACTTTAACAAACCCAACATCCAATTATCTCCTTTCACATATCTAAAGATCAGCCACCAAATGTCCTGTATATCCTACTTTGTTGACTCATTTGTTTTCCTTTCAGACTTGGGAGCAGTTTTCTCCTGACAGGCCCTGAACCGCTCCGATTGAAAGATTAGAACACAAAATAACACTTAAAGAAGGCAAGAGAGTAAAACCAAACAGCTCAAAGACAAGGAAGGAGTAGAGCACGAGTTTGGTGCTCGTCAAGAAGAGGACAAACTGGACTTTTCGAGGAAAGTTTCATCCAGTTTTCCTCTGCGCCGGAGCTGCAACTAACAATTATTTGACTCCTTCAAATCTTGTTTGATTAATCGATTGTTTGTTTAGTTAATGTAAATGTCTGAAAATATTAGAACATGCCATTGGTAATTCCCTAACCCACTAGTGACGGCTTCAAATTGCTGTTTTTTGTCCGACCGTTCAGTTCAGTTCAGTTCGGTTCAGAAACCAAAGATTTTCATTTTAAAATGAATTTATTTTTTCCTTTTACTGAAATCGAAAACAGGCTAACTTGTCAAACTGATGCAAAAAAAAAACAATATGACATGTCCCGAGCATTTTATTTCTTAATGTGGCTGTTTCTTTAATACCTTGATGTGCATCTTGGCCCTTTTCAGCAAACTCAGTGTGGTGTGTCTCGTGCTGTCTGGACCCAAAGGCACCAGCTTCTTCAACTGCTCCAAGTACAGCCGTAGTTTGGCACGTCTGCAAACACACAAGCACAGGGTGAGTCAGCAGACATCCACCAGCAGAAAAGTGAGCAGGCACCTACACAAACATCCATGTCCATGCGTCCCCTGAAGGGCAGAAACAAATACTGTCCCTCCTATACTGCGACTGTCATGTTCGTCTCTTGTGCTGGGAAACGTACTAAAGCAACATGACATAATCCGGGTTGTTGATCTGCTCTGCTTTGGTTTCAGTTGTGTCTTTGGGATCGACCGTGGGACGTTTCATGTTCAAAGGGTGGAGGGGGGTGCTGCAGAGTCTCGCTGGTTACACACATGTTCAAAGCTTGCAGAGGCTCCAGCTAACCCCTTTCAAATCCCTGAGAGGAATCACGTCCTCCCGGCATGAGAAAGGAAATGTCACAGAGACTGATATAGTTAGAAAATACTTTTTCATATCATATCATACGGCCAGAGTAGGTACCTCGACAATTACATCCTATCCTCGTCAACAAGAGCTGTTTTCACAGTACACCCACGTGACACACATCCAAGGAGCCTTAGTTCCGAGACTTTTCTGTTTTTAGAAAAAGTGTACTATATTTATCGACCCCTGTAGGGTTTGGCCTGCCTGTGTGACTACATTTGGTTGCTTTAGTATGGTGGTGTATTCACACAAAAAATACTTGCATTGCACAAACCGACCACTCGCTATTTCTAATGTATGTATATGCAGAAGATAACATAACGTGCACTGTCTAGTGGTGCATTACCATTGTCCATCTCAGCTGTCTTTCGTTATTTTCCCAATCCCTGTATTTGATTGATCCCCCAAATGGAAACCCTGCTATACCCAAACGCTGTATCGGAGTCTTTAAACCCACAGTCACTGGGTGCAAAAACCATTATTGACCAAAATGACGGCCATGAGAGGTTTCTCATCTGTTCTGGTCATTCTGTCGGTTGAACTCAAGACACAAACTGTGGCCCTGGAAAACCTTGCATCCCCTGCCAAAGCCCTACAGGCCAACAACCCTGGATCCACAAGTAAATAGCTCCCTGGATGCAGCATTTGGACGTTTAATTCAGTGAAAGAGTCAGCAAGGCAGAGTTAATCTCTGTGTGGACGCCGACTGACTTTCTACAGATATTGTATATTATTTTCAAAGGACTGCTCTTATTCACAACATTTTATATCAGCAGATTACCTCCCCTGTCTGTCCTTGGTTCATTCAGATTTGTTCATAAAGGCCTTTCAATCCTCCATTAGTCAAGCTAGTCCATGAACCGTTTCTTTGTTCTGAGCTAGCCTTCCCCCTTTTCTCTCGTTCCTTTGGCTAACTTGGTGTCTCAACGGTAAACAAACTCCAACAATGCAAGGTCTCCACTGGCCATCGCTGCAACCACAATAAACCTAATCAGAGAAATGAAGCGCTCTCCGGCTGACTGCAGAGCCGAGCACACAGGAAGACACACTCTTTACACATGCTTTACACAGTCTTTTCCCTGTTATTTTCTTTTTTAGGAAGGGCGTCGCCTGTGTTTTTCCGCATAAAGTAAGACCCTCTCACTAGCCCCGTCTGTTTCATTTAGAGGTCAGCCAGAGGCGGCCTGTGGTGGACTACAAGAGTCTCAGGGGCGAAACGTTATAATCCAAAATCCTAAATGATAGTTGCATCTTTAGTGTTTAGGGATTTGATTGTAGCTTTAAAAAAAAAGCACTGGATTTAAATATCTAAAAAAGAAAAGAAAAAAAAGATTAGCAAATATGCCCTTTAAACCATCTCTACCTCTCTACAGGTGCATACAGGCATTCACCCCAAAAAAGGGCGTGTGAAAGTGCTCTCGTTCTTTTATTTCCTCCTCTCCCAGGGGGCAATTTCCCCCATCCGCCTCACCCCTCCACCCCTCTGCTCCACCCTGCCAACACCAACACACCCTCATCCCAGTGGAAAACAAGTGTCTTCTGAAGACAGGGGCGGGGGCCCACCTCCAACCTGCCCCGGTCGAGCCACATGAAGCACTTGGACTGCGGCCAGGGGAAGCAGGCAGGAAGGAGCTGGGGGTCTGCAGCAGGGGGTTTGGGGGGGGGTGGGGTGGGGTGTTTTTTTTGGAACGGAGTGGGGTCCGAGCTAGTGGGTGACTTTCTCTTGGGTTGAAAAAAGGGCTCTTTGAGTGCAGTTTGCTCAGCTGCACTAGGCAGTGCTCCACACACATCATAAAGGGTAACTTGAGCCAATGCGCCACCATCTTGCACCCCACTCTCCCTCTCTTGTAATGAAAAACAAAAACAAGGCGTTCCCCGAATACAACCGCCCCCATCACCCGCCCCAAAGAAAAGCCGTTTTTACTGACTTATTCATCACAGGCCACACGTATGCTCACCACATATTTTACCTGGCATGCAGAGGATAGAAAATGTGCACAGATGCACTTTCACCACCCAAATGTGTGAGGATTAGTCTGGGCTGACATCAGAGAGTGGTATCAATTTTCTCATCTAAAATATCAAACTTATCCTTTCAAAAATTTAAATAATTGGAAATGAGAATGTATGTACATGTGTGGATATTTGCCCTGTTAAGTTGTTTTTGTATTTTTTTTTTTTAAACGCAGTAAAATGTAGATAAAGAATATTGCTGAAGAGATTTTTTTTTTTTTTTTGTGTAAGACACTGCCGAGTGTGCCATTGTTCTTCTATGTTTGTAAAAAACAAAAGTCAATTAAGATGTGCATTTACTTAAATAAAAATTGAACCAATTTCAAATGTGAAAACTCAACCAAAGTGTAAGAAATACCACTTCTCTCCATACATCCAAACTGTAGCTGTTTTGAATTGACGTCCCCCTAGCTCTTACGTAATTGCTGATAATGATCCACTTCAACATTTCTGTCAGTTTCAACAAGTCTGGGCTGAGCCTCTCTTCGTCTTGAGCCGCGCATTAAATGCTACACTTCTTCGTTCTATCTGTCTAATTGTGACTGCCTACGGAAAAAAAAGCTTCACCTTTCTGATGCATATCAATAAGGCAAGACCTGGTTTAACCTGGCAGTGTGTCCCTGACCGCTCCCCCCCCCCCGTAGCACATGTTCCCCTGCCGCGAGACACACTTGCTATTTTCCTCCAAGAGCGCACAGACGATTTTAGAGCGGGGTTAGGACCCTCCCTCACTCACTCACCCACTCACTCACTCACTCACTCACTCACTCACTCACTCACTCACTCACTCACTCACTCACTCACTCACTCACTCACTCACTCACTCACTCACTCACTCACTCACTCACTCACTCACCCACTCACGTTTGTTATTCCTAAACCAAGCCCCCTGTCACGCTATGTTTATAAGATTGCCTCAAACAGCCATGCAAAGTGTGGCACCAGATGAACCTGAACGATGTGTCCATGAAGGAGAGCAGACAGTTTGCACCGCCTGTCTCCACGTGGTTCTGAATCACATCAAATTTTCCAATTTGTCTGGGTTGAAAATAGGACGGTCTTTGATATTCCAGTCATGTAACGTGTCAGAGTATTGGTGTGGTGTCCTACTTGTTTGTGTCGACAAGTTCAAACATGCAAAAGTCAGCGTTTCATCACATATCCCACAATACTGTGTGTGTGTGTGTGTGTGTGTGTGTGTGTGTGTGTGTGTGTGTGTGCGCACTGTGTTAAGTGCTATTGTTTTTCAAGCAAACTTCTCAACAACAACAAAACATTTGATACTGTGCATGATGATGGCATAACAGCAGCCTCTAAGGCTCTAAAACTTTTTTGTGACTTTGCTAAAAATGAAAATTGCTAAAACTACAAAAACAGCCTGCAACTTCTCTGCAGCTGAGGATTTAATAGTAAACCTGCAATTTGATTTGCTCTGAAGGCACGTCTGCAGGGAAATGACCACCTGACCGTTCTCACGTGCAGAGTACCACGGGACGATTTGTGTCTGATCTCTGATTCCTCCCCCCTGCTCCTCCTTCTCCACCTCTCAGTGCCAAAACAAAGCAAAGGCAGAGGAGAGAAAAAAAGGAACCTTTTGCTCAGAAAGCTGCACGCTGCTGAAACTGGAACAAGCTATACTGCTGACTTACGCTCCAAGGTTACGGAGTACAGACCAGGCCTTTATCACAGATCTGCTCACAATTTGGGCCTTGGAAGGAGAACAACAGTGAAATATCTTGTTTTGCTGCTCAACTCAAAGGCGAGCAGTGTATCTGTAGAAGCCTGTGTATGTCTGATGGATGCATAACAAAGTATATTTATGTATGCTGCACCAGTTTTCACATTGTCCACACATACACATAATGGTTCACACACACACACACACACACACACTGCACTGGTGACAGCAGTGTCCAAGGACCGCCCCGGGCTCTGGAACTGGAGCTCTATCAGTACACAAAGAGTTGCAGGGCCTGAGAAGGCACGCCAGTGCAAACAACGGGCCTTCACCCCTCACTCACTGCACTGTTTAATGAGCCTGCTGCAGCCCAGCGCATTCCTCAGCCCATACGCACAGGACTGAGTGGCTTGTCTGGCAAGGAGCCAAAGGCGCTAAACTGAGGTCAAAGGTCATCAGAAACACCGCTGCAATGTTTCCTCTCACTGTCAGAGCTTACTCGGTTTGTTCCCCGTTGGGTTTAAAGAAAAGAAAATGCGATACCTGGCCTCTGGTGTTGTTTTGACTTGAGCCCACTAGACACCAGCATGAAGGATTCACTGCCTTCTCTGCTCATCTTTAGGCAGGCACAATAAATCAGCTATATGCTATGTATCAGTTTGGAGGGTTTGTCATTTGACATTTTCAAAATAAAGAGGATCTAAATTCTTTTATAGTTTCGACCATCTTTTTTTTTTTATCAGTTGTTACTTGCTGCAATCTGGAAACATGGCAAGATCACTTAAATGAAGTCTGACCTACTGTATTTGCGATAGTGTACACAGTTTTCCTCTGCAATCAGGGAATATTACTGACATTTTGGACATGCTCACTTTAAGTTTCACCTCCAAATAAAGTACATTAGTTAATAATTTGCCTTTGTTTGTCCATTGAACCTGCAGGTCTTGTCTGTATGAACCTCTGGCTGCTTGATTTCCTGACCCCATAAGGCTTCTTTTTAATGATGTTACCGTGTTTCTCCATATCAGCAATTAACTTGGTGAGTAGAATTTTACTATTACTGATATAAATGATGGCCAAAACTACAAAAATGAGACTCAAGTTGTAACAAACTAGAATTATACTTTAGGTGTCTTCATATCCCTTAAAAAAAACACTATATTTGTTTGTTCATCCAGTACTGACAATCATTTAGTAACACTGGTGTTACCCTTTCATTAGTCTATATCCTTCCCATTCCATTTCCGGGATTGCTCCGGTTCTGCACGAAATTCCGCCGGATGCATGTATGTTGTGTTGGAATTTTAAATTCGGTGGATTTATGAGGTCTATTGTTGACTGCTCCTCAGATCTCTGCATGGTAAATTTAGACAGCTAGCTAGACTGTCTATTTCTCTCGCACGACTATTTTGCAGCGGCTCTGTGCGGAGTTTAGCACCGCCCATGACGATTCTGATTGGTTTAAAGAAATGCCATTAAACCAGAGCACGTTTTCCTCCCATCCCCGAATGCTATGTGGAGTAGCCAGACCCTCCTTCAGCGCGCTTTGGAGGAGGGTCTGGCGAAGCGAGACTACCCTTTCATATGTTAAATAGCTTATTTTGTAGAACACGTATTTAAAGCCTTGCTTTATTAGTGTTCTTCTTAAGTTTTGAGTAGAATACAGAAAATTAAACCAAAACTTTCCTAAAGCAACATTTTTTTGCATCAGGCCCCTTTTTTTTACAGCGTGGCTCTGCTATGTGAAGTGAAAGTAAGGGCTGCGTTGCGTGAGTGTGGATCACCCTGTTTAGGTGCTGGAATTTGGGGTTGCCAGTAGAGTGGCTCCACATCTGGCTGGCAGGTTCCTAGGGAGTACGAGGCCAGATGGAGGGATTCTTGAGGTGGTGAGGGACCCTAACCCTAATCTCAGCCGACACACACACACACACACACACACACACACACACACACACACACTGGGCCTTTCAGCTGCCCTTCATCAGTCTCCCCGTCACCCTCCAGGCCCTGCCCTTAGCATGTTTACATTTAACAGACATCTGATGTGCTGTCTCTGGAAAACAAGCAGAAATTAAGCAGCTCGTGTGAAACCGGCAGAGTGGCTGGCCACGCTGCCCACGTCAGCAAGACGAGAGACACCCAGGGAGAAACGAGAGGCTTTCATCACCCTGATATGAAATAGTTGTCCGGGTTGAGCTTTATTTGTTTTCTGTCATCGAAGCGCCACACCCACCCTCTGTGTGCAGTGACAACTGCCAGGCGGGACAGACGGATACAAGTCTACCATAAACACATTCTCCTGATGGCAGGAACATGGAGCTCGCTCTCACATGACTCTGCTCTCACACGCAAGCAGCAAACAGAAACTTAAATGCATCAGCAACAGCAGTGCAGACAGAGGGAGGGGCCAGGTTTCTTCACAACTCGTGGAATTACACTAAAGAAAGAGCTCTGCATGCTTTACGTTTGATTAAACAACAGGAAACAGAATTAGACAGTTTGTTGTTCACTCGTAGTATTTCCACAAAACAAACTGGAATTTCCACTGGGTGTGCTAGGGAATGCCTAGTAATTAGATTCATTTTTAGCGTGTACTGAAACAATCCCCTGTGCGAGCATGGATCATTACAAAATCCCTTCCTCAGCACAGCCAGCTTACACTGGTGTTAACAGAGAAACAGATGTCAAATAGAATTTAAAGAGGAGAGCATGTGAGCAAACAGAGCGAGGGGTCGGACTAGACGAGAACGAGTATCCTGTGCATCTCTGAATCATTTCAACACAATGTCAAATGACAGACCTGGACATTAATTGCCTTCCGCTGCGTGCGTTGAAAAGTACATCTGCAAATGTACGGACGGACTAGCAGAGACAAGTTCAGCGAGCTCAATCAACACATTCCCCTGACACGGGGAGAGCTCTGGTTTTATAATGAAGCCTCGTCAATGATCCACACACAGGAATCTAGTGGCATGAGAGACGATTCCAACTTCCATGTTTTCTGTAAAAGTTTGGCTGTTTACTTCTGGAACGAAGGTTGTAGATCAGTTGGGTGGGGTCCTGTTTGAGGGTCTGGGCCCACCTAAAAGGCCACAAGATAAATCTAAGGAGTTGCGGTTGACGAGTCATTTTTGGGGGCCACAAGCCAAGAGGGTTACAAACTGCTGTTGTAGAACATAAAAACAACTAAACTAGAGAGAATAGAGGAGAGTCGAAAGCAGATGAATGACAGACTGCCTGCGGCACTAATCCACTCTATCAATGCATTATCAAACAAATATTCGCTTGTGACTCCCTGCTTGCCAAAACAAACCGAGCAGCACCCAACGCAGATGCGGCAGCAGAGCATTCTAGTAATATTCGGCCTGCTGTGTTTTGTGACCCCCATCCACCGGCAGACTCCCCCGTTAACCGCCTCAGTTACTTAACTCCACATTCCAGCGTATGTGTGCACACTCTGCTGACCTAAATTTCAGGCTGCCTGCTCGACACACACACACACACACACACACACAAAGCAGCCACATCCTACGCTGCCTCCCATTCCTCCCTTCGGCAACGCTCAAGAATGTCTTCGCCTCGTCCTCTTCCTCATTGCTGACAAGGGCCTGGGACAAAACCATGAATGGTTCAGTCAACTCACTTTCCTCCCTTCTCTCCTCTTTTTCACTTCCTTCTTGAATTGTTTTTTTTTCTTTCTTGTCCTTGAAATCCCAAAGCTATGCACGCACCTTGTTAAAACGCGAGCTACACTGTTGTTTTCATGAGCATCAGCTGCTTTTGCGGCAGTGAACCAAGTTTACTGACACAGAAACGTGATGTACCCTGCAGCAACGACACCTGAGATGGAGCAGGGACGTTCTAACCTAAACGTAGGTCCGCGGCAGTCGCTGACACATACTCAAATATCTCTACGTCAGTGTACAAAAAGCCTGCACAGATCATCCTGACACACTAATCGTCCACAGAGATTCTACGTGCAGCCAATCTGCGATTGCTGCCGGGTTTGACCTGAGTAAGCCAAAGGAATTCCACTTGGGACCTCCGCTGCTGACCTCCCGCTGTAGCCTGTTTCTTATTCTTTGTCCACATCCAGCCTCTCAACAGTTACAACCCAGACTGTCCTACAGCTATGTGCACTGACTTCAGTAAATGAATAACAATTTGGACAAACCCAGTCTGTCGTAAGGCTGGGTAATATGACAAAATATACCAGGAGAGAATAGAAATGTGTAGGCTAAGCCCTCTAAGATTTTGCCATATTAACGAAGATATCCCTTCAATATATCTGGTTGTATTTCTCCATATCAGGGCTACTTTATGGCAGTTATGTTGTTTTGTGAATTAATTGGATTTTCAGGACTATGGTATCAAATTGTTATTTTATCCAATAGCCAGACACAGACATTCCCATCTGGTTATTTTATCTATAAAACTATATCTATATCACAAAATCCATACATTTAAACCTGAAACGATAAGTAATAAAATATGAATTGGCAACTATTTTGATAATCAATTAATCGTTGCTCTGGGATATTTTGATGGACATTTTTTACAGCTTTCTCACACTTTACAGGCAAAACAATTAATCAAGAAAATAAATGGGCAGACTGATCAATAATGACAATCATCGTTAGTTGCAGTCCTACATATATT
This sequence comes from Perca fluviatilis, assembly GCF_010015445.1. Lineage (NCBI taxonomy): Eukaryota > Metazoa > Chordata > Actinopteri > Perciformes > Percidae > Perca > Perca fluviatilis. The sequence continues at coordinate 29,551,439 of NC_053112.1, read as the reverse complement.
TATATCACAATATAAAATTACATAAACCTTGATATAGAGGATTGTATCCACATGGCAAACCTCAAGCACACTTTAATATCAGATCATCAGTCACTGATTTCATGTTATTGGTGTTGATACAAATTACTACATGGTCTACACATGCCTTAATGATTAGCCCATCTACAGTACATCATTCATTACTCTGGGTCA